>NC_136941.1:3895674-3973174 GCF_949987615.1 Pollachius pollachius
CCAATCACAACCCTTCTGGTATCACTTTGAGCCCTGTGGCTCAGGTTGTATCAGCTGACCTGAACTCTTTTTAACAGTTGTAAACCAATCCAAATGCTTTTATCGTTAACTTTGTTTCAGACAGTTTGAACAGTCTTAAGCATTACCGTGAACCATTTTGGAAATGGTTCACTATCGCTTAAGACTTTTCAAGTCTGTTTCAGTTTAAACCATTATTAAGTTGCACACTGTACACACTTAATCATTGGTCATGTGGGCTGTGGGACTCACCTGTTCTGGTTGGACCTGGTACTGGATCGAGCCCGCTGGATGGCAGGACCCAGCTGGGAGACGGAGGACAGAGGTCAGAGGTCAACCTGGGCTACCTTAGTGTGTGTGTGTGTGTGTGTGTGTGTGTGTGTGTGTGTGTGTGTGTGTGTGTGTGTGTGTGTGTGTGTGTGTGTGTGTGTGTGTGTGTGTGTGTGTGCTTTTTAGCGTACAAAGCGTACAAAGAAAAATAAAGTTTCAACAAAGTTTGCAACCGCTTTTTTTCATTTTGTACGAGTTGTGTGTGTGTGTGTGCGTGAGTGAGTGAGTGAGTGGGTGATTGAGTGGGTGATTGAGTAAGTGGGTGAGTGAGTGAGCGATAGCGAGCGAGGCGTGTGAGTGAGTGAGTGAGTGAGTGTGTGAGTGGGTGAGTGAGTGAGTGAGTGTGTGAGTGGGTGAGTGCTCACCCTTGCAGTGGGGGAAGCCGTAGGTGCCCTCTGTGCAGGTGTCACACCGGAGCCCGCCCACCGCCGGCAGACACACACACTGACCGCTCACCTGGTCACAGCCCGCGTAGCGAGAGCCTTCTGAGGAGCAGTGGCACGCTGCGCGCACAACACACACACATTAGAGACACACACACAACAGATACATTAGAGGCACACACACAAACACACACACCAGATACACACATTAGAGACACATACACACATTAGAGACACACACAACGGATACACACACATTAGAGACACACACACACACATAGAACAGATACATTAGAGACGCAGAGACGCGCGCACACACACACACACACACACACACCAGATACACACATTAGAGACACGTACACACATTAGAGACACACACACACAAAAGATACAGACATTAGAGACACATACACACATTAGAGACACATACACACATTACAGACACACACACACAACAGATACACACACATTAGAGAGAAACACACACACACACAAAAGGCAGACACACACATTAAAGACACACACAAACAACGATACACACACATTTGGGACACACACACACCACACACACACACACACACCAGATACAGACATTAGAGACACACGCCTCAAAATCATCATCACATATTAGCAATGACCACACAACAAACCCACACAACTATGTAAGAACACACACACCTCTTCCAAAGATTCTAAACTACAGCAGTGGAGTGAGTACTTAGAGAGCTCTTAAACCAATCAGAGGCCAGGTAAACACTACAGCCTTATCGCCGCGGAGACCTACGCGTGCAGCTGGGGTAACCGTAGTAACCGGGGGCACACTGGTCACATGACGGGCCGCTGAAGTCGGGCCGGCAGCGGCAGAGCCCCGAGGCGCCACAGCTGGCGTCCAGCGCCGTGCGCGGGTCACAGGTGCATTCTGGGAAAACAGGAAGTCAGCCACCTCTGAACCAGACCAGCGTGTGGAGAGTCTGGTCCTTAAGACCCCCCCCCCCCCCCCCCCTTAAGAGACGACACTACAGATCCTGTCCCAGGCCAGACCCACCCCACCTCTCTGAGAAAGAGAGAGAGAGAGGGGGGGGGGGGGGGGAGAGAGGGAGAGAGGGAGAGAGAGGGGGGGGGGGGGGGGGGGGGGGGAGAGAGGGAGAGAGAGAGAGATGGGGGGGAGAGAGGGAGACAGCGAGAGAGAGAGAGAGAGAGAGAGAGAGATAGGGGGAGACAGAGAGGGAGAGATAGGGGGAGGGTGAGAGAGTGAGAGAGAGAGGGGGGGATAGAGTGAGAGAGAGAGGGGGGGAGAGAGCGAGAGAGAGAGAGAAAGAAGAGAGAGAGAGAGAGAGAGAGAGAGAGAGAGAGAGAGAGAGAGCGAGAGAGAGAGGGGGAGACAGAGAGGGAGAGATAGGGGGAGAGAGTGAGAGAGAGAGGGGGGGAGAGAGCGAGAGAGAGCGAGAGAGAGAGCGAGAGAGAGAGCGAGAGAGAGAGAGAGAGAGAGAGAGAGAGAGAGAGAGAAAAGGATATCATGATATCATTTCATATCTCCCCTCAGGGTGAGAGTGTGATGGGGTATTTTTTGGTGGGTCATGTCGGAGCCAATGAGATGTGTTCTCTTTCTGGTGATAGAGGAGCCAATCAGGGAACATTTAACAAGGCACCAAAACACCTCATCAGCAGCTGCTCCCTGGTTCAGTTTTCCACGTGTGTGTGTGAGTGTGTGTGTGCATGTGTGCGTGCGTGCGTGCGTGCGTGTGTGTGTGTGTGTGTACCTTGACAGTTGGGGTAGGAGTGGAACCCAGACCTGCACTGGTCACAGCGCGGTCCAGTGAACTCTGGTCTGCACAAACAATGACCTGTGACATCACATCCTGCTGGCAGCGAGCCCACCGCACTGCACCCACACACTGGAGGGAGGGAGAGAGAGAGAGAGAGAGAGAGAGAGAGAGAGAGAGAGAGAGAGAGAGCGAGAGTGACATTTGGAGAGGGAGAAGAAAAGGGAGTGTGAGAGAGAGGTTGGATTCACTGTATGAAAACGTTTCATTGTTATCGTTTTGTTTCACTATCTAAAGATTTAAAAATGTTTTATCTTTTTGTGCTTTTTTACGTGCTTCAGAGAACTCCCAGCTCTCTGAATTCAACCAGATTGAGAAAGTGAGACATAGAGAAAGAGAGAGCGACAGCGAGAGAACGAGAGCGAGAGCGAGAGAGAGAGAGAGACTCACGTTGGCACAGAGGGTAGTTGAAGTATCCTGGCGCACATTTGTCACACTCGTAACCATGGAAACCGCTGCGACAGATGCTGTGACCGGTCACTGAGTCACATGACCCGTCCAGACACCCTGGACCAGAACACTGGCAGGCTGGAACACACACACACACACGCACAAACACGCACGCACACACACATACAAGCACACACACACACACACACACACACACACACACACACATTCGAACACGCACACAGACACACTCCATTAAGTTACAAGCTTTGGGAGTGTTTTGGATTTGAAGTTCTGCACCCAGTGTTTTAACAGCACCACCACCACCACCACCACCACCCCTGACACCACCCCACCACCCTCAGGCCTCCCCCTCTTGAGCCAGCCAGCAGCAGCAGCCTGGGTCACATGACAGTGAAACATTCTCCAGAATATACAGGAAAGCTGATTCAGCATAGATAGACGCAACAGAGAGTGTGTGTGTGTGTGTGTGTGTGTCTGTCTGTCTGTCAGTGTGTTTGTGTTTGTCCAGCAGTTAAGTCCAATAGACTATACAACCTGTTGACACACACACACAACCGACAGCACAGCTGTTCCTGTGTGTGTGTGTGTGTGTGTGTGTGTGTGTGTGTGTGTGTGTATACAGTGTGTGTGTTGACACAGAGGTCCCTCCTGGGTGGTAAACTAACTGTGGATGAATAAGCTAAACAGTGAGTTAGAGTCTGGTCCTGGGAGTGGTACGACCGTGTCTCCATCTCTCTACCCGTCTGTCTGTCTCTCTACCCGCTTTTCTCTGTCTCTCTGTCTCTGTTCCCGTCTCCCTGTCTATATCTCTACCAGTTTGTCCATCTGTCCGTCTGTCTCTCTCCCCGTCAGTCCGGCTGTCTCCCTCCCCGTCTGTCCGTCTGTCTCTCCCCCCTTTCTGTCTGTCTCTCTCCTCCCTCCCCGTCTGTCCGTCTGTCCCTCGACCAGTTTGTCCATCTATCGAGCTACCCGTCTGTCTGTCTGTCTCTCCCCCCTTTCTGTCTGTCTCTCCTCCCTCCCCGTCTGTCTGTCTCTCCCCCCTTTCTGTCCGTCTCTCTCCCTCCCTCCCCATCTGTCTGTCTCCCCGTCTGTCCGTCTGTCCCTCGACCAGTTTGTCCGTCTATCGAACTGCCCGTCTGTCTGTCTGTGTCTCCCCCCTTTCTGTCTGTCTGTCTCTCCTCCCTCCCCGTCTGTCTGTCTGTCTCTCTCCCCGTCTGTCTGTCTCTCTCCTCCCTCCCTGTCTGTCTGTGTGTCCGTCTCCCCATCTGTCCGTCTGTCCCTCGACCAGTTTGTCCATCTATTGAACTACCCATCTGTCTGTCTGTCTCTCTCCCCTCTATGTCTGTCTCTCCTCCCTCCCTGTCCGTCTGTCTTTCTCTCTCCCCGTCTGTCTGTCTTTCTCTCTCCCTGTCTGTCTGTCTCTCCCCCCTTTCTGTCTGTGTCCCCCCCCCTTTCTGTCTGTCTCTCTCCCCTCTCTGTCTGTCTCTCCTCCCTCCCCGTCTGTCTGCCTGTCTCTCTCCTCCCTCCCCGTCTGTCTGTCTGTCTCTCCTCCCTCCCCATCTGTCTCTCCTCCCTCCCCGTCTGTGTGTCTGTCTCTCCCTCCTCTCTGCCTGTCTCTCCTCCCTCCCCGTTTGTCTCTCCTCCCTCCCCGTCTAACTGCCTGTCTCTCTACCCTCCCCGTCTGTCTCTCCTCCCTCCCTGTCTACCTGCCTGTCTCTCCCCCCTCTGCCTGTCTCACCCCCCTCCCCGTCTGTGTGGCTGTCTCACCCTGGCAGGTGAGTCCGTGGTGTCCAGGTGAGCAGGTGTCGCAGTGGACCCCGGTGAAGCCCGGTTTACACACACAGGTCCGGGTCCGGGGGTCCGGGCGGCACGAGTTCTCCAGGGTCCCCGCAGCGCTGCACTCACAGTCTGGAGGTGGGGGGTGGGGGGACAACAACGTCACTCCTTCAAAATAAAAGTCTCTCCGGAACGCTATGATATACATATAATGTAATGACAACACAAAGGGGGGTTAGAACACATGATGTTAGGGGTTAGAACAAATGCTGTTGGGGGTTGGAACATGCTACGTTAGAACACATGTTGTTAGGGGTTAGAACACGTGATGTTAGGGGTTAGAACGTGGGATGTTAGAGCACATGTTACCAGGTGTTAGAACCCATGATGTTAGTGGTTAGGAGTCGAGGCCATCTGGAGGTTAGAACACAAGCACCTTAGAAGGGTTAGAACATCTGGAGGGGTGAGACCAGAACACATCTGGAGGGGTTAGAACAGAACACATCTGGAGGGGTTAGACCAGAACACATCTGGAGGGGTTAGGACAAAACACATCTGGAGAGGTTAGACCAGAACACATCTGGAGGGGTTAGGACAAAACACATCTGGAGGGGTTAGAACAGAACACATCTGGAGAGGTTAGGACAGAACACATCTGGAGAGGTTAGGACAGAACACATCTGGGGGGGTGAGAACAGAATACATCTGGAGGGGTGAGAAGCCATCACCTGGAGGTATGGAGGTGTCAGTGTGTTAGTACCAGGTAGAGAAGGAGGTAGGCAGGGGTCAGGGCTCAGGGGTCAGGGGTCAAAGGTCTTACTGATTATCTCTCCCGCTGGCTTGGCCTCGCCGTTGTTGTTACTGGGATAGGCTGTGGGAAAGAGACGTAGGGACACACGGAGAGACAGACAGTCAGACAGAGAGAGATGGAGAGACAGACAGAGAGCGAGAGAGAGAGAGAGAGAGAGAGAGAGAGAGAGAGAGAGAGAGAGAGAGAGAGAGAGAGAGACAGACAGAGAGAGAGATAGAGAGACAGACAGACAGAGAGACAGGGAACAATTCCTTTAAATTAAAAAAGTTAAATTCATCAGTGGTGATACTTTGTTGCAGAGAGCTCCCGTCTCTCCCATCGTTGCATGCTACACACTTAGCGCAGTGTAGCCTGCAAGGCACGTCGTAGCCTGAAATAGCCTGGTGTAGCGCGACGTAGCATGACGTAGCGTAGCACATCTTAGCACGGGGTTGCGGAGTACAACGTCGACCTGACATCACCCGATGTCGCTTTATATAGCATAGCGTTGCCCAGCATGGCACGGCCTGACGTAGCCTGGCGTAGCGCGGCGCCGTACTCACGGTAGCACTGGGGGAAGTTGATGAAGCCGTCGGCACAATTGTCGCAGCGGTCCCCGCTGTAGCCGGGCTTACAGAGGCAGCGGCCCGTCAGGTCCTCACACGTACCGTCCGTGAACTCGGACTCACACGCGCACCCTGCGGAGAGACAAGGTCATTCTGCTGGTCTGGGGTCTTCTCCATCACCCTGAACAGAGACTAGATCTATCATTCTGCTGGTCTGGGGTCTTCTCTATCACCCTGAACAGAGACTAGATCTATCATTCTGCTGGTCTGGGGTCTTCTCCATCACCCTGAACAGAGACTAGATCTATCATTCTGCTGGTCTGGGGTCTTCTCCATCACCCTGAACAGAGACTAGATCTATCATTCTGCTGGTCTGGGGTCTGCAGAATCAAAATGTTCTCTAAGAATAAGGCTTATTCAGTCGAAGTGCTCCACTGGCATGAGGGGAGAAACCCTTACTTCATGCCAATGAAGAGATGAAGGGATTATCTTAACCTAATGTTTATCGCTCATTCATGAAGTGTCACACACTCTCATACGGTCTGTTATCCTGCTGGTCTTCAGCAAACACGTTCACAGTTTGTTTCTTAGTTGTGTTGAAAATGCGCCTGGTTTGGTTTGGTGGTTTGATTAAACAGCTGTCACTCACGTGAGCAGGCCAATGGGGAGTCGATTGGGTGGTCAGGTGACCTGTAGTAGGTGGGTATACACCGCTCACAATTGACCCCGGTGGTGTGATGCTGTAGAGCGAGAGAGAGAGTGAGAGAGAGAACGAGAGGTACAAAAAAGAACAAAATAAACCCCATAGAATAGAACACATCAAACATATAATATATAATATTTATAAATAAATTTGATGAGAACACAGTATTTTATTCGTAGCATAATAAAATAGTATAGTAGAGTGATAACAGAGTAATTGTAGAGTGGTAATAGAGAATAGTAAAGTGATAAAAGAGTATAGTAAAGTGATAATAGAGTATAGTAGAGTGATGATAGGGTATAGTACAGTGGTAAAAGAGTATAGTAAAGTTATAATGGAGTACAGTAGAGTGATGCTAGAGTATAGTAGATTGGTAATAGAGTATAGTAAAGTTATAATGGAGTACAGTCGAGTGATGCTAGAGTATAGTAGAGTGGTAATAGAGTATATTAAAGTTATAATAGAGTATAGTAGATGATAGAGTAGCAGTAGAGGTACCTGGCAGTTGAGACAGACTCCGCCCCCATGGTGCTGTCCGTGGACGTTGAGGCTAGCTCTCCTCTGCTCCACCTCCGGGTCGTAGAAGCAGTCGAAGGAGTGCCGGTGGCAGTTACACTCTGTAACACATTACAACACAGTTACACTCTGTAACACATTACAACACAGTTACACTCTGTAACACATTACAACAGTTACACTCTGTAACACATAACAACACAGTTACACTCTGTAACACATTACAACACAGTTACACTCTGTAACACATTACAACACAGTTACACTCTGTAACACATTACAACACAGTTACACTCTGTAACACATTACAACAGTTACACTCTGTAACACATTACAACACAGTTACACTCTGTAACACACTCTGTAACACAGGTACACTCTGTAACACAGTTACACTCTGTAACACAATAAAACACAGTGACACTCTGTAACCCATTATAACAGTTAAACTCTAACACATTATAACAGTTCAACTCTGTAACCCATTATAACAGCTACACTTTGTAAAACATTAAAACAGTGACACTCTGTAACTAACTTTTAAAACCTATTTGTTGCAAAACCACCTCTGTCTTGCAACACCAACTGCTGTAAGTCTCAGCTCGGTACAATAAGATTACATAGTTCTTCCTAATCATCCTCTACGTGACATTCGGGCGTACAGCTGGTTCGAGCTTAGGGTTACAGAAAGTGGTTCGGGTCATGACATTTTAGTGAGCATACCGGACGAACGGGCTGCTAGGTACGTGGACATGAATCAGACAGGCACAAGGTGTGAAGTGTCGCTGCAAGGATCCGGTTCCAGCCGGTTCTGGACTTTGTGGGTCTGACAGGTGTTTAAACGGAGCGGGCTCAGGTTCCTCTCAGTGTTTACGTGTTGATGAAGGAAAACTACAAAGGGCTGAGCGCTGCGGGGGTCTTCAGTTACGTCTTCCTCAAGGTGTTGTGGTGAGGTTGGAAGGTGAACTTTATAGCACATGATCAAAGTGAGCCGTCACATATTCAGTGTTCAAGATGAAAGAGTGGCTCATATTTGATGCTTAAGACGCTGTGATTCTAACATTTCAAAGTGATTTAAGGTGTGAATTATCATGATTGGAGACAGTGTGCTGTGCAAACCTAATGTATCTCTCAAGGTCTCATGTTTCGTCTGCTTTTCATAGGCTGACTTTGTCTAATATAGGGCCAACCTTGACAGCTTCTCTATTTAAACAAGACGTTGATGTTTGTATTTTATTTTAACATGTCGCTAGCAATGTTAACAACGTCCACAAAGCGACCAAATGTTAGCGTAGCGCTGTGGTGGAAGTGGAGTCACGGTGAACACGGCCTGCTGCTCACGCTCTATCGATAAGTCGTTTAAAAAAAGAACCATCTGGTTTGTCTCTGCAGTCGTCTCCCTGTCTCCCTGCGTCTTCTCCCCTTCCTCCCTCCCTCCCCTCCTCTCTTCCTCCAGGAAGCTTATGTCTGGTTGTTTTATCACCGAGTGCTGGCGTCTCTCTCCGGATGGAGCCCTAGTACTCATCACCGATACGGATACATGTTTATATGGATGCATGTATGTATGTGTGTAGACGTGTCGGTCTGTCTGCCTGTCTGTCCGTATATATACATAATTAAACCCATTCGAATCGGGTAATTCAGCTTGAACAGAGAGGCTCAAAACAATCAAAGTGAACAAACTACATAGGAGACGCTAAAAAACAGATTCCAGGGACCAGGACGAGGAGCAGCAGGAGGAGGAAGAGGAGGAGGAGGAAGAGGAGCAGGAGGAGGAATAGCAGGAGAGAGAGGAGGAGAAGGGGCAGGAGGAGGAGGAAGAGGAGTAGAAGAGGTGCTGATTGGTATGTAGATCCCTGTGAGTGTGTGAATGCTGTCTGAGTGGAACCCAGACAGACAGCGTTATCAGCAGACGTTTGAAGAGCCCCACAGACATCTGGAGAAGAAAGGGTTAATCCGGGAACACGGGTTAGATTATCTGGAGGGAGACATGGGGGGGCCTCATCCGCAACGCCTGAACACACACACACACACACACACACACACACACACAGACACACACACAGACACACACACACTAACTCACTCAAACTCACACAAACACACACAGACCCGCACACACACAGCAGTGTGTGTGCGGATCTATGGTTGGGATGGGGGGGGGGGGGGGGGTCATGTTGTCACCCAGCCCTCAGCACTGGGAGGTGCGGTCCCCTTAAGCAGCGCTCCTTATCCCGGGCCCCAGCGCTCCGCTCAGACACACGGCCTCGTCCCTTATCAGACCCCCAGACGGCCCCCAGCTCGGTGGAAGGGCTTGAGCTGAACACCCACACACCGTCGCCCCGCTGCAGCCACCATGTAGCGGAGCGAGGCCTCTCTCCGGGACGGGCTCATGGCCAGCTTTCTGCTTTTATATCCTACTATCCCTCTCTGTACAAACTACCCTGTTTGAGTGTGTGTTTGTGCACGTGTGTGTGTGTGTGTGTGTGTGTGTGTGTGTGTGTGTGTGTGTGTGTGTGTGTGTGTGTGTGTGTGTGTGCGTGCGTGCGTGCGCACGTGTGTGTGTGATAGCACTCACGTTCACACTCGTTCGCATTATAGGTCGTGGCTGGTTTCCACGGTAACTGGCTGTACCCCGGGCAACACTGGTCACATGACAGGCCGCAGGTGTTGTGTTGACAGTCGCACTGCAGCCTGTAAACAACAACAATGTAGGTAAATGATCAAGCAATGAGTGTTCAAACCGCAGTATGTGTGCGTGTGTTCCTGTGTGTGTGTGTGTGTGTGCAGGGCATTTGTGTGAGAGGGTGTGTGTGTGTGTGTGTGTGTGTGTGTGTGTGTGTGTGTGTGTGTGTGTTGGACTCAGCCTGCTGTGTTGAGGTTTAAACACTTGAAATGCTCATTAGTTTAAATTCCAATAGAGAGAAAGAGAGAGACAGACAGACAGAGAGACAGACAGACAGACAGACAGACAGACAGACAGACAGACAGACAGACAGACAGACAGACAGACAGACAGAGAGAGAGAGAGAGAGCTAGAGGAGAAGCGAAGAATTCAGTTTTTGAATTTCAGTGTCCAAAATAGCCTTATTCAGGGAGAGCTAAAGAATACAACGTACTACGTTCTCCCTTCGAACAACATGGCTCTATGTCTTTCTTGGGCTCGCGCTACAGTGAGGGGGAAATCAGCAATCAGTTTGATACTGAATCTGATGTTATGTCAACTCTATCAGACAAAACTATCAGATGATCCTGCCTTTCCCCCATTATCATCACATACATGTCTCTCTCTCTCTCTCTCTCTCTCTCTCTCTCCCTCTCCCTCGCCCTCTGAAGCCCTTAAGGAAGCAACTCTAAGTAGAGGGTTTCCTTTTAAAGCCGCTTCATCCCCTACTTCCTGTTTTAACCCCCTGACTGGGACCCAGCAGCGATTACTCACCTCTCCCTCTCTCTCCCTCCATCTCAGTCTCTCTCACCTCTGAACATGTTAGAGCTGCTGTCTAGCTCTCTAACATATTAGAGCTGTTAGAAACAAGTTTCTAACAGCTGTATGACCCAGCACGAGACTCCTAGCCTCCCACCTCCTCCTCCCTCCTCCTTCCTCCTTCTCATCCTCCCTGCCCTCACCTCCTCCTCCCTCCCCTCACCTCCTCCTCCCTCCCCCCCTCCACACCGCCTCGCTCCTCTCCTCCTCCTCCTCCTCCTCCTCCCTCTCCTCACCTCCTCCTCCCTCCCCCCCCCCTCCTCACCGCCTCGCTCCTCTCCTCCTCCTCCTCCTCCCCCCTCCTCCACCTCCCTCTCCTCCTCCTCCTCCTCCTCCCTCCCCTCTCCTCCTCCTCCTCCTCCCCCCTCCTCCACCTCCCTCTCCTCCTCTCCCCAGCCCCTGGATACCTGGCAGAAGGGTAAAGCTTTATCTCCTGGGGTCAGCAGATGTTCTGGCCTCCTCCCACCTCCGCCTCTGTGACCTTCTCACAGATAGACGCTACATAGAGTATAAATATTATACTTCATATCATATCAAAACTACATTTTCTCCCTCATATTCCACCAGAATGCCATTCCTGAGCACTGACCTCAGGCCAGCCGCTGACAGAGCCAGCTGTTCTCTGATCTGTTTAGACTCTCTGACCGAGACGGACTTCAGGCGCTCCCGTTCCCCCGTCCATTCTCCCAATCAACGTTGATATTTCAGACGCAAAAAAAAAAGCGGAATATTCCAGTAAATCACAGAGCTAATATTTGCACTAGTGTGAGGGTTGAGTGTGACGCCGGGGCTGCGCCAGTCGGCTGAATCACTCTTAGTAGAACCAAGTAGCCCTGCTCTGTGGCTCACACACAGCGGCCGGTGGGTCAGGAGTACCACACCTCAGAGGAGCAAGGAAACCTTCCTCCTTCCTCTGTCTCGTCTGCTCCGTTAAACATGAGGACATTCCACCTGAGACTCACTCTCCCCTCCCAGCCCTCAGATTGAATGAATCCAGATTAAATTAATTCAGATCATGTAATTCCGAATGAATGGAATCCAGGTTAAATTCATTAAGATCATGTAATTCCGATGATTAGATTCCAGATACAAGCCTACAGGCAGAAAATAACTTCCAGGTTCACAAAATGAAAGTCCCCCTCCACCAGTTATTGTGATCATGAGCACCAAAGTCAGCAGCCTCACAAATCATGTGCGGCGTCATCTGCTTTGGTGCATGAGTGGAGATCAAACATGGCGGGAGCTCCTCTGCCTGCCCATCTAATCCCCTCAGTGTACCTTCTCTGTTCCGATCATCTGGACTTCATTCTGCTGTTGATCATCCATACAGCAACCATCAACCCCTCGCGTCTCTCCTCTCTCATCTCTAGCTCCACCTCATTCCATTATCAGACAGGTCTCCACCCTGAGATGATGTATACTCCAACGTGCCCAGTGAAGCAGGACGGAACCATCCCTTCCCATCCATGTTCCGTAGAACCCGCACCCACACATCCAGACACCACAATTAACCAATAACTTCTCTGCACGGATCACCTTGCAACCACAGCCTTACTGCGGGCCCCGTATCGCCTACACCCACCTGCCAAGAGATGAAACACCGCCTCGCTTTAACCCCCGCCATCTCAAAGGTCGCCCTGACTTGGTTACTGTGTTGAAGGTCAGGTTGACCCTATCGTCCGTGTCCAGAGCATGCAGACTTCAGAGACAGCTCCTCTTAGTATTGCACAGAACAGGAACCCAACACAACACAGAGCCAGCACGCCAAAACTGCTTCCCTGCTACCAATGAGCAAGGCGAGGGCCCTCCAAACTGGAGTTGGTTCCCCGGCGCTACACGCTGTGGTTCTCTCTGCTCCCAGCAGGTTGGGATCCCTGGGGTGAAGCCGTTCCGCCGAGCCCGTTAACGGCTCTTCTGGGCCTTACTGGGCCAGAAGAGGGGAGAGGGGCGCGGCCAATCAGGTCTGGATCAGGTCTGCTTACGTTCAGCGTGAAGCCCCCGTACGTTTGACCTGACAGGTGCACTTTAAACACAGCTGAGGAGAGTGCAATGTGTGAGGCTGGAAAGACACGCTCACGCACACGCACACACACACACACACAGGCCACACAGCAGGCCACACACAGTGTGTATCTGGGTCGTGTTAGAGACATTCATTCAAGTTTGTGGACAAGCAAAAAAACACACCTGCCTTAGAAATATGAACCAAGAGCACAATGATGTACGCACACACACACACACGTAAACGTGTGTGTTGTACTGTACATGCGTGTGAGGAGAGATGACGGAAAACAGACCTTTGAACTGTTTCTGTTTCATAAACTTTACTATCACGCAAACGCACATATTCACACACACACACACACACATATATAGTATTGTGTATTGGGGCGGCCACAGAGACACCTTCCTTCACCCCCCTTCTCTCTGTCACCCCCGTCCCCCCCCACTTCACACATCATTACACACAGCAGCCTGGAATGTTTCACATAACTGGCCACCAGTACCACACGCACGCACACACACACACACACATGTAGCGCACACACACACACACACACACACACACAAGCCTGTATACCGTAATACTAGACTGGCTTTCTGTCTCCAAACACTTGCTCACACACATTTGATTATATTGTTGATATATATATATTTATATATATGTGCATATCCACAATTGTGCGTGTGTGTGTGTGTGTGTGAATGCGTGTGTGTGCGTGTGCTTGGGCCTCCTAGGGGTTTGAGTAATGATCCCTTAGCTAGAGGCGTGTGTCCTTAGCTCTTGGTGTGTCCTCAGGTTCTCGCGCTCCGCTATCTGTCCACACAACAAGACATGCTGGGTCTCGTCGTGGAACAATGTAATCCTAGAGAAGCCCTTCCTGTCTGTCGGCTGCCCCCCACCTCCAAACCAGCAGGTAGCAGTGGTTTGGATGAATCCCAGTGGAGGCTTCAGACACCATGCGGTCACCACTACAGTCAGGAATGTGTGCCTTCTTTCCTCTCCCCCCCACCTCCCTCCATGGTGGTGAAGTCACGTTACACCACTACAATCTGAATTTCTGCGCTGTGCGCGTGTATGCCAGCATGCGCTTGTATGTGTGTCTGCGTACTGGAGTGGGTGCCACGTGTGTGTGTGTGTGTGTGTGTGTGTGTGTGTGTGTGTGTGTGTGTGTTTGTGTGCCCAGGGTGTGTAAGTGCATGCAAGTGTGTGTGTGTGGGAGAGTGTGATTGTATGTGCGTGAGTGTTTGTGGTTGTGTGTGTGTGTGTGTGTGTGTGTGTGTGCACTACATGTGCGTGAGTGAGTGTGAGTGTGTGTGTGCACTACATGTGCGTGAGTGAGTGTGAGTGTGTGTGTGTGTGTGTGTGTGCGTGAGTGAGTGAGTGTGTGTGAGTGTGTGCGTACTTGTATGGGTCGTTGGGGTCCTTGGCGTTGCAGGCCTCCGCGTGTCCGTTACACACACAGCGTCCTCCGATACTGATGTCCTTGATACTGTAGTAGTACTGCAGATACACACAATACTCTGTTACTATACTGTAGTACTGCAGATACAAACAATATTGTTAGTACTTCAGGGTTCTATACATTATACTGTAGTATTGTAGATACACACAAATATTATAGGTAGTATAATGTAGTAGTATGGTATAGCAGTACAGTGTAGTATAGTATAATCCTAATGTATTAAAGAGTAGTATAGAAGTATAGTATAGTGTTGTGTAGTAATATAGCATAATGTTTTATAGTGGTAGTAGTAGTAGTAGTATAGTGTAGTAACCCCAGTACCCTGCGGGTGACGGTGGGGTCTCTCAGGCCTTCCCCATCAGATGGCCCAGCAGCGTGTTGGTATAGTACAGTATAGTGTAGTACAGTGTAGTATAGTGTAGTATTAAAGTATGGTGTAGTAGTATAGGGTACCCTGCGGGTGACGGTTGGGTCTTTCAGGGCCTTCCCCATCAGATGGCCCAGCAGCGTGTTGGTATAGTACAGTGTAGTATAGTGTAGTATTATAGTATATATAGTAGTAGTATAGGGTACCCTGCGGGTGACGGTGGGGTCACTCAGGGCCTTCCCCATCAGATGGCCCAGCAGCGTGTTGGTATAGTACAGTATAGTGTAGTACAGTGTAGTATAGTGTAGTATTATAGTATGGTGTAGTAGTATAGGGTACCCTGCGGGTGACGGTGGGGTCTCTCAGGGCCTTCCCCATCAGATGGCCCAGCAGCGTGTTGGTATAGTACAGTATAGTATAGTGTAGTATAGTGTAGTATTATGGTATATATAGTAGTAGTATAGGGTACCCTGCGGGTGACGGTGGGGTCTCTCAGGGCCTTCCCCATCAGATGGCCCAGCAGCGTGTTGGTGCGGAGGAAGCGGAGGCGGATGTTGGTTGCCTTGGTGAAGTCGCGCAGGACGGGGGAGTAGGAGAAGTTCATGGCCCCGGGCCGACCGTTCACCAGGGACACCACCACCTGGGGTCAGAGGTCATGAGGGGGGGCATTACAGAACCGGGCCTTGCAACATGTGCCAAGAACCTTGGTCACCTTGGTAACCAGGTCCCATCAGGTTTTTAGCCCCCGCTAGTGTGCATGGGAACGCACAGACACACTAGTGTGCGTCTGTTTGTTTACACGCAAACTGGAATCACACGCACACGCGTACACACGTCGCACGCATGCACGCACGCACACACACACACACCATACACACCATACACACACACACACACACACACACACACACACACACACACACACACACACACACACACACCTCTCCGTTCTCCAGGGGCACGATGCGGGAGTACTCGGTGGTGCAGATGACGTCGTCGTCGTGGTGGATCCTCTCGATGGTCTGCTGACCAAAACGCTCGATGCAGTCTCTCTTAGAGGCTGGACACACACACACAGACACACATAGAGAGAGACATACACACACAGACACACATAGAGACACACACGTAGAGAGATATACACACAGAGACACACACAGAGACACACACACATACAGACACACACACATAGAGAGACACACACATATAGACACACACATAGAGAGACACACACACACATACAGACACACAAATACAGATACACACACAGACACACACATAGAGACACACACACATAGAAACACACACAAAGACACACGCATAGAGACACAGACAGACACACGCACAGACACACACATAGAGAGACACACAAACACACACACACGCAAACATAGAGAGAGACACATGCACACAAACACACACATTTTGGGTGTTAGTGTCACGCTACTGGGAAGTTAATCATGAACCTTGGCTGCAGATCCTACACTAGTCGTACTTCACAATAAAAGCGCCGCTCAAACATTCCTTGAATAATCACCCCAATCTTAGATTTGTCCTTGTCGAATCCTACACTTTATCATACAATGATGTCTTTTCGTGTGTGAGTGTGAGCGTGAGTGACTGAGTGTGAGTGTGTGTGTGTGAGTGTGTGTGTGTGTGTGTGTGTGTGTGGTAGTGTCTGTGCGGTTGAGGCATGTTTCAGTGGTCTTTACAGATATCCCTGGAATTCCCCTTGGGCTGAACTGATTGACAGCTGCCTCAACCAATCAGTGAGCAGGGTGATAATGCAATGACGACCCCCCCTCCTTCCTGGCTGCCTTCCGGCCGCAGGCTAGCGTCATGAGTGTGTGTGTGTGTGTGTGTGTGTGTGTGTGTGTGTGTGTGTGTGTGTGTGTGTGTGTGTGTGAGTTTGAGTGCCTGTGTGTATGTGGTGCGTGTTTTTCTATAGGTCTGTGTGTCTCTATATGTGTGTGACTCTATATTTGTGTGAGTGTGTGAGTGCATGCGTGTGTGTTTGTGTGTGTGTTTCTATAGGTGTGTGTGTCTCTATATGTGTGTGTATCTCTATATCTGTGTGTGTGTGTGTGTGTGTGTGTGTGTGTGTGGTGTGTGTGTGTGTGTGTGTGTGTGTGTGTGTGTGTGTGTGTGTGTGTGTGATCATGAGGTGATGCATGAGGAATGGGAGGTCGTCCGGTGTGATTTCTAACAGCCATAGTCTAACAACTGACCATAACCGCAGATAACCACAGCATTCAGACGGCTGCACATCTCGTACAGAAAGGGTTAAAGAGGTGTGTGCATGGCTGTGTGTGAGCGAATGAGTGAGTGACCTCATGAACGAGTGAATGAGTGAGCGAGTGAGTGAGTGAGTGAGTGAGTGAGTGAGTAAGTGAGTGAGCGAGTGACCGTGTGTATAAGTGAGCGAGTGCGCGATTGAGTAGAGTGCGCGAGTGAGCGAGCGAGTGGGCAAGTGAGTGAGTTAATGGGTGAGTGAGTGAACTTACAGGCGAAGAACTGCCAGGGGCGGTAGGTCTCTCCGAAGTCCACGGAACGTTCCAGAACCCAGAGATCGGGTCGGGGAGAGTTGGCGAACTTGATGAGAACGTAGGCGACGTGGAACAGCTGTAAGGGACACACACACAAAACATGAAACAATGGCACAAGTAATAATTGCCATGGATAGTTTCTAAAGAAAATAGGTTAAAGTTTAAGCATATGTTCAGTTTAGGTGACAAACTAATGCAGTTGCAAGTGCAAGAGGCACAATGTATTGGGGCTGAAAAGACCAAAACTGACGCCGACTCTACATTTCCAACTCATCCTCCAGGTTGAAATCCACGTGGATTTTCTATCCACCCACACACACACGCACGCGCGCAACCATGCAAACACACGTGCAACCATGCACACACACGCAAACACACACACATACACACCGTCACAGCAAATCAAACAATTTTCCCTCATCATCTACACTCCTGCTGGCACACACGGGACATGACGTCACACAGGGAGTAGAGGAACACACACACACACACACCGTAAAAACAAATGCTAATCTAATCTCCTCAACCAATCTTCACGTCACCCTGAGGTGGGCTGTGTTGACGTGCCTCACGTCCTCTGAACCGGCGCATGACATCAGGTGTTGATGTGGTCTCCTCTGAGAGCCCGGGGCCCGGACTGGTCCCCACCGGGGACCACTGACTCATCCCAGGTGTAATGGGACGCCTGTTATCTTTACACATCTGGCTGGACACACTGCCATCGCTACAGTAACAGCTGTCCCCTCTGGCGGTCGTTCTGAGCCGACCCCAGGAGCCGAGAGAACGGCATCATGGGAGATCATGCGGCCCGACCCTACTGACTACTTCATATGTTATATGTATAGTAAACACGCTCTTTTTCATACACTACGTGTTACATTCACTACCCCTGTGCACTGTGTTTAGTATGCTAGTCAATAGGAGCCACGCTTTACACAGACTTACTATAGTGTAGCGGGTTGCAGTATTTCACACACCCAGGAACAAACACACTACACCTGCCCACACACACATCGAGAGACACAAGTGCACACACACACGAAAAAACTGAAACACACACACACACACACACACACACACACACACACACACATAGAGAGAGCCAAACACACGCACACAGTTAGATTATTCGTCCGTTGCTCTCTCTGATCTCTGGGCTTCCTCCTTTTGGCGGCTCTGTCAACACAAGTGTGTCCAGTTCTCTCCAAGTCTCTCTGTCTCTCTCTCTCTCTCTCTCTCTAAGTCTCATTCTCTGTACTTTGACTGTCGCCCCTCTCAGCTGTAGTCAAACTACCATGCCTCCCCCCAGGATTTATGGATTAATGGAGCCCTACAGGTCAGGCTCTGTGAATGGCCCTCATACCGGTCCATCACCCTGGCATCGCCACGGCAACACACAGCCAGCCACAGATCAGGTCGGGGGGGGGGGGGGGGGGGGGAGAGAGAGCGAGAGAGAGATAAAAGTTTGCGAAAGTATTATTTACAACTTAACAAAGTTGTCCGTGCTCCGAGCCTAGGAGTGTGTGTGTGTGTGTGTGTGTGTGTGTGTGTGTGTGTGTGTGTGTGTGTGTGTGTGTGTGTGTGTGTGTGTGTGTGTGTGTGCGTGCGCGTGTTTCGACTGGTTTAATAATTGTACACATTCCACAGCGACACACACATATACATTCCTGGGGCCTCAGGTAGCCACGGCAACCAGAACTGGGACAGGCGACCAGAGATGGAGCGATAGAGAGATCAAACAGACAGGTGGAGTAAAGAGAGAGAGAGAGCGATAGAGAGATCAAACAGGCAGGTGGAGTAGAGAGAGAGAGAGAGAGAGAGAGAGATCAAACAGGCAGGTGGAGTAGAGAGAGAGAGAGAGAGAGAGAGAGATCAAACAGGCAGGTGGAGTAGAGAGAGAGAGAGAGAGAGAGAGAGATCAGACAGCCAGAGTAGACAGGAAAGAGGTGGTTCGAAACCAAGCAGTTAGATTAGAGTATCACCGGAACTTCAATTGCATGTCATGTTCTGCATCTGTGAACATGTGCACATATGAAACACAACACTCTTAAGACCCTTCCTCCCCTCTTCCTCCCCCTCAGGCTTCCCTCCCCCTCGCTGTCCCTTCCCCTATCCTCCCCCCAACAGACAGCTGCTGGCTGCTGTAATCAAACACAAACACGCATATATATACTGTACATTGTGCGTGCGTGTGTGTGTGTGCGTGTGTGTGAGTCAGGATCTTCCCCCACTTTCAGAGTATGCCAAGTTGGCAACATGCCACCCGTCAATGTGTCTCTACCACCCTCTCTCTCTCCCCCTCCCTCCCCATCTCTAGGGGGTCCAGTATGTGTCTCCTGTCCGTCTCTTAACTCCGTCGCCTGGCAGAACTCCAGGACAGAATTCCAAGATGAGATTCCAAAGCAGGAATTCCAAGCTCTCTGCCTCACCCTCTCTCCTCTCTCATCTTCTCCCTCCCTTTCTCTCTCTAGCTCTCTCTCTCTCCCCCTCTCTCTCTCTCTCTCTCCCTCTCTCTCTCTCCCCCCCCTCTCTCTCCTCTCTCTCGTCCTCTCCCTCCCTTTCTCTCTCTCTCCCTCTCTCCCTCCGTGTCTAATCTTCATGAGAAAGCCTCGTTCGCCGATTCTGAACGCCCTAAATCTGGAGCCATAGGAAAGACTCCACTGTCTCCCTCCCTTCGTCACCCACCCTCCTCCCTCCCTCCCTCACTCTGAGTCAGTTAAGGACAGCCAAGCTAAACGCGCTATTTTCCCGTCGGATCGGCGCCACATTGTGTGGAGAGGTTCTGGTCCACGACTGTCAATCCCACTTTAAGAAGGAGGTCCTGAACTATCAATCCCACTTTAAGAGGGAGGTCCTGAACTATCAATCCCACTTTAAGAAGGAGGTCCTGAACTATCAATCCCACTTTAAGAAGGAGGTCCTGAACTATCAATCCCACTTTAAGAAGGAGGTCCTGGACTAACAATCCCACTTTAAGAAGGAGGTCCTGAACTATCAATCCCACTTTAAGAAGGAGGTCCTGGACTAACAACCCCACTTTAAGAAGGAGGTCCTGGACTATCAATCCCACTTTAAGATGGAGGTCCTGAACTATCAATCCCACTTTAAGAAGGAGGTCCTGAACTATCAATCCCACTTTAAGAAGGAGGTCCTGGACTAACAATCCCACTTTACGAAGGAGGTCCTGGACTATCAATCCCACTTTAAGAAGGAGGTCCTGAACTATCAATCCCACTTTAAGAAGGAGGTCCTGAACTATCAATCCCACTTTAAGAAGGAGGTCCTGAACTATCAATCCCACTTTAAGAAGGAGGTCCTGAACTATCAATCCCACTTTAAGAAGGAGGTCCTGAACTATCAATCCCACTTTAAGAAGGAGGTCCTGGACTATCAATCCCACTTTAAGAAGGAGGTCCTGAACTATCAATCCCACTTTAAGAAGGAGGTCCTGAACTATCAATCCCACTTTAAGAAGGAGGTCCTGAACTATCAATCCCACTTTAAGAAGGAGGTCCTGGACTATCAATCCCACTTTAAGAAGGAGGTCCTGAACTATCAATCCCACTTTAAGAAGGAGGTCCTGGACTGTCAATCCCACTTTAAGAGGGAGGTCCTGGACTAACAATCCCAAAAGAAGATGGATGGGTTACCGTCTGCTCCTGGAACCCTCCTTCATCCTCCTCCTCATCATCATGTTCAATAAAAGATACACAGGTGTTCCTGGAAAATTGTAGGGAACACACACAGACACACACACACACACACC
This sequence comes from Pollachius pollachius, assembly GCF_949987615.1. NCBI lineage: Eukaryota > Metazoa > Chordata > Actinopteri > Gadiformes > Gadidae > Pollachius > Pollachius pollachius. Next base: position 3,916,627 of record NC_136941.1, read on the forward strand.
TACATACCTAGACACGGAAATATACAAACTCATACTTTATCACACACTTTTACTCAAGACCTGTATTTAAAACTACACACACACACACACACACACACACACTGTGTGTTCCGCCACCCTCCTAGTATTATTAGGACTAATAACAGCCTCTGGATCTTCACATCCGCCTTCTGCTGAGAACCTCCACCTGCCTGCCCCGACATACCTAACCCCCACCCACCAGCCGAACAAACTGCTACCTAACCCCCACCCACCAGCCGAACAAACTGCTACCTAACCCCCACCCACCAGCCGAACAAACTGCTACCTAACCCCCACCCACCACCCGAACCCCGACACGCTGCCGTGTAACCCCACCCACCACCCGAACCCCGACACGCTGCCGTGTAACCCCACCCACCAGCCGGACCCCGACACGCTGCTAAGTAACCCCACGCCTGACAGGCCGCTACACAACATTACACCACCCACCCACCAACCAAACCCCCCAGTACCACACCGCCCCTCGCTCCATCAGTCCGTGTCACATTTAGAAAAAAAAGACACGCTGCGTGAGCTGCGATGAAAGACTCAGATCTGGTTTCAGGGTGAACCCAACAGGTGTCACTCAGCACGGTGTCATTAGGACACCGCCGTGCTGGACTCACTCTCTGAGCTCACTCGCCGATCCTGTTCACTAGTCCTAGTGCGTCAAATTCAATCGTACTAGTACGTTCAATAGTGCGAGGACGTTTACTAGTGCTAGCACGTTCACTAGTGCTAGCACGTTCACTAGGGCTAGTACGTTCACTAGGGCTAGTACACTCACAAGTGCAAGTTTGTTGAGTTCGCTAGTACGTTCCCTCGCGCTAGTCCGCTCATTAGTACTGGTACGTTCACTAGTGCTAGTACGTTCACTAGTGCTAGTACGTTGACTAGGGCTAGTGCGCTCCCTCGTGCTAGTATGTTCAATAGTGCTTGCAAGTTCACTAGGGCTAGTACGTTCACTAGGGCTAGTACACTCACAAGTGCAAGTTTGTTGAGTTCGCTAGTACGTTCCCTCGCACTAGTCCGCTCAATAGTACTAGTACGTTCACTAGTGCTAGTACGTTCACTAGTGCTAGTACGTTGACTAGGGCTAGTGCGCTCCCTCGTGCTAGTATGTTCAATAGTGCTTGCAAGTTCACTAGGGCTAGTACGTTCACGAGTTCTAGTATGTTAAGTTCAATAGTACTAGAACATTCACTAGTGCTAGTACGTTCACTAGTGTTATTATGTTCACTAGAGCTAGCACGTCAACGAGTGCTAGTACGTTCACTTGTGTTAGCATGTTTAGTTCAATAGTGCTAGTACATACACTAGCGCTAGTGCATTGACTGGCGCTAGTAAGTTCACTAGTGCTAGTATGTTCACCAGTGTTTTTTAGTTCACTAGTGCTAGTACGTTCACGAGTTCTAGGTCTTACGCAAGGAGCAGGAAGAGGTCTGGGGAGATAAGGAGGATAGGAGGGGAAAGAGAGAGATTCCCATGGAAAGCATGAGAGAGGCCCACCCTCAAGGTAACCTTATCAGGAAAGATAAGAGAGAGAGAGGAAGGGAGGGAGAGTGGGCGTGGGAAGATGGGAGGGAGGGAGGGTGGGAGAGAGGGGAGAGGGAAGTAAAAATGGACTGCGAAGATTGTAAGCGGAAGAAAGGAAGAAGGAGTGAATGTGATGAGGGGCAAGAGGAAGGGAGGGATGGATGGAGGGAGAGGGGGCGAGGAGGGAGGGGGGGCGAGGAGGGAGGGATGGAGGGGAGGAGGGGAGGGAGAGAGGGGAGGATACGACAGAGATAAAGGCGCACAGGAGTTTAATAACACTGTCTAGCAACTGCTTGATCACAAACTCAGTCGTGGCACACACACAACATCCGCTTCTGCATGTGCGTGTGCGCGTGACACACACAAACAGCTCTATTGAGCCTCAGTAAATAGGGACCAAGAGGATGAAGGGAGGACTCCCTCGAGATGGCCGCTGCCTTGGTTTTGCTGACAGCCAACTGCAGACGTCCTGTTCAGCTAAAGGACGCCTGTACTGAGACGTCCGTACGTCTGTCCTGTCTGTACTGACACTGTACTGAGACTGGACCTGTCTGTCACTACCCCTGCCCCAGGGCCCCTCCTTATGGAGGAGAGAGGGGAGGAGGAGAGGAGAGGTGGAGAGAAAGGAGACGAGGAGAGGAGGGGAAGAGGAGAGGAAAGGAGGAGTTATAAATAAGGGGAAGGGAAAAGGGAGGAAAGGATGTGGTCCTCGGAGACCTTGACCTCTGATCCCACGGCAACTCCTCTGGAACATTCTGTCAGTCATCAGGGAGGGGAGAGAAGGAGGAGACATAACGGAGGAGTGAAACAACAGATAACCCTCATTATCGATGGGGGGGAGTGAGAGGAAGATTTATCCTCACCAAAGTTATCAAGGTAGCCACACACACACAGTCCCACACACACACACACACACACACACACAGACACAGACACATAGACGCACACACACACACACACACAATCACACACACACAGGGGAGAGCCATGACAACAGCTTTGGTTTGTCGAAGCACTCAGACATCAATATTGTTGACCTTCACACTGCTACTGTAAGATATGTTCAACTCTAACGTCATCCTCTTCCTCTGTGGATGCATGATGTTAACAGAACACATGTGTGAGTCCTCTCCGTCTGCCTAGAGATGTTTTAACTCTGGAGCCTCCGTCCATCTAATGGCCTTCAACTCATATCCTGTAGCCTTTCATTTCCTCTCAGAGATAGAGACAGAGACAGAGAGAGACTTATAGGTCAGAGGCTCAACTGACCATCTGTTGCCCAGCACACTGCAAACCTTCACCTCTGTGAATGGGGAGAAACATCTCCACCGACAGCCATGTTTGGTTCCTATGACTGTAACTATGAGGCTTACCGTAAGCAACGTCCAGTGAGTTCAGATCCATGTCTTTAAAGAGCAGGCAGGTGTTCTGCTGGGCTGAGAAACGAATAAGGGTGGAGACACCCTAAACACTAGATTATCCAGGTGAAAGGATATCTTAATGGATCTGGAGAGTGTTAGCTATTAAAGACGTACCACTAGGACCCCATAAGGGAAAGTGTTTTAAATGAATGCAGGAGTCCATTTTTATCTTTGGCCCATAATTCACCATTTTCTGCCGGAACACACACACAGATTTCTCACTATCGCCCTCTACGGATCCCAAGTTGGTATTGCACTTAATAGTTCACACACACCACTACAAAATAAGTAAGTACCGCCCCTTCCTGGTCCCCATAAAGTATGCATTCAAAAACTAAGAACTTTTTTCAGTGTTTATCAATTAGGCTATTGGAAACGTTTATTTGCAACAGATGCCAACTACAGTGCTAAGAACTTGTGCAGAGAAGACACAAGGCAGATATAGTGCCATAGGAAGATTACTTTGGCATGTTCTAATTGTGTACTTGTGTGCACGAAGTAAGTTAGATATCAACAAGTTCTCAATTTAACACAAAACAAGTTCACGTGTACATTGCATGTTTTAAAGCGTATTAAGAAAAATGAATGCCTAATTAGCTGCGCCAGTGGTTAGGAGTAACCCACAACCACGTAAACTGGTGCTGTATATTGATAAGCCAGTGCAACGGGACAGTGCAAAGTTGTCAGAAACAGATTTTATGCAGTGTATTATGGCAGAGGCTAGATTAAAATATCAGACTCTACCGACATTATCGTTTAAAATATGTTTGCCTACCCTGGCGAACGTGTCAAACTCTGCCTATGAATATAGCACGCATGTTTACAATACAAACAATGGTTATGACACGAAATACTGTAAAATAAATAGTATCTACATACATCAGGGATATTTGTATTTGCGACGCATATGTTATGCATCACAAGTGGATTCATCTCGGCCGCAATAGATAGAGCACGATGCTAGCAGAATGGTGCTTTAAACATGGCGCTTGATTGCTGGGGGCCTGCGCACTCTCTGACGTGACTGCCTCTTCGGAGGCCGTCCGGGGAGCACTCATGCACACTCCGTTCAAGGTACACAGCACTGGCAATTTTCTGGCTCTGTTTGGTCCTGTGAGTAAAGGCCACCTTTTCTTTCTTTCTTTCTACCTTCAATTTTTATTCAAACTTTATTTATTCAATACAAAATACAACTTATAGGAATTTGAATTGCTTTATAATTAATTGAGTGTTGGATTGAAAGAATATATTGCTTGATCTAGTAAAAGCAATAAAACATGGCTTCTTATTAGTGAATTAGCATTTATAGATATGGTATTTTGCCATCATAATAATAAGATTAATCATATTTTCAATCAACAATACATTCTTCTAATGCTAGTAAGGGGCTTGTGACTTTGGCCGTTTGCTTTTAATGTGAAATCAGACAGGAAGTCAAATGTACCTTCAGGTTCAACCTCAGCCTAGAAGAAAAGCCTTTTATCTCTGTGAAACCGTCAAATTCAATGCATATTAAGGATTTATGCGGAGCAAGTGGCGTGTTCAGTAAGTATTCAGTAACAATTTTCTTGAAATATTGCGTAATAGCAAGAGCTTTATGCATCATGTAGCCGTTTATTTTTGTTTTAAAACGGTCTGCTTGTTGACGTCTAGCCAAACGCACATGTTTCGTTAGCTAGTTAACATTAGCATCCGCAGCATTAGCATTAGCGCCGCCGGGGCTCCGTCACCGGAGCCCCGGCGGCAGAGCCCTGTCCACTCATCTACATTTACATTTACATTTAGGGCATTTAGCAGACGCTTTAATCCAAAGCGACTTACAATAAGTGCATTTGTTACTATAAGTACATTTGTCATAAGAAGTGAAACAATATATCGCTGTCGGTACAGTAAAGATGTTCATAGAACCAAGTGCAAGTATTGCAATCGCTAGGCTAACCCATCCCCCGTGTAAAGCAATGATAGCAGCTACTGTAGATGCTACACAATTAAGTACCTTGAATAAGTGCAATGTACAAGTGCCAGGACGTACAACATTCAATGGTGGCTGTGCATTGGTTTCTATGCAGAGTCGAGGTGAACTCTCATCTACTATGAGTAAACAGGTGCTGGCTTTTCAGGGTGTTTCAGCTGTGTGCAGCTATAGAATGTTATAAGCATAGAATGTTTGCAGTTCTTCAAGCGTAGAAAATGCTTAACATTTCGCAAAATGTAAATGTGTTATTCAGCTACCAACTTTGAATGCATCTAATGTAGCATGATTTAACTAGAACTGAAGTCAAATCGATCTCACTTTTTTATTTCTCTGCAGTTTGAAATGCCACCAAGAATCAGTCCCCTCACAGATGCCCGTCACCATGTCGGTTTAAAGACTGACAAAACATGTAAACTGGAGGTGAAGTACATCAATGCAGTTAAAGGAAAATTTATGGCAGATGGTATCTATCGATGGATGGATGGATATAAAGGGTGGAAGTTGGATAATAAATTACAAAACACGTGTCTTAAAGTGATACCATATCTACTTCCTCTCTCCATTAGATAAGCAGTTCTAAAGAACTTGATTTGATTACACTTGTTATTGTACTGTAGATTGGTTAAATCAGAGTGTGATTTTGCTCAGTGAGTTTTCTGTCCTACTGTACACAGTAGAATGAACCAAGACCGATTTTAAAGGTCACAGTGAAATCTGACAGCATAAATATGAACTTTACCAAAATAACTGTATTTTGTATGTATTTATTCTGTATTCAATAAGCTACATTAATCTTCCTGTCACTTCTACTATAATGATTGACCAGTGTCTCAAAGAGAGGTTATGCTTACACGTATGTCGGTAATTGATGCCAATACCCAAGCATTATACTGTATTTAAAAACATGATTATAATTGCAAAAAACTTCTTAGGAGGCCAATGTATGTGTTTTTGTCACTCTTTATCTGTTGTGTCATCTGCAATTTTGTATCAAATTGCAGATGACTACATGTGAACCTGACACGCCCTGTGTGAGCTCCCAGCCTGTGCTCATGTCTGAGCCACAGTGGGATGGAGCTTCCAGTTCAAAGGACACTGGTCAACAGGTAATTCATGTCCATCACTTAATATTTACCTCTAGTGTCTTCTAGTCACCTTTGACGCCTCCTGTTCTTTTCTTTAAGCAGGTAAATGAAAAGAATATGATAATTATGAGGGGAATCTATTGTGCATCAGGTCTGCCAAACAGTTTTCTGTGATGCTTGTATAAGGCTAATGATTAAGGAATATTTAGGACACATCTAAACCGTGATGAGTCATTATCCCAGGGCAAAATGTCACTAGTTTGGGACACGACGTCCCCACAATGCACCTTTTATGGTTTTGTTTCAGTGAAATGTTATGTTAAGTATCTGATAACCGAGAAGGTAAAGGTGTGTGAAATGTCCCCACGCAGCACGGTTTATTCAAGATGTGTGAAATGTCCCCACTAGGCATCGTCTATGTGACAGCAGACAGAGGTTGACAAAGCAGGACAAAATATGACAGCAGAATTATTTTTCGCTAGTCTGGTATGTGGGCATGTATTTGACCCAAGAGACATGAACTTTAGAAAATGTATTAAAAGAATAAAATACTACGCAGTGTTTACATGAAAATTACTGATATACTTTCTGTATCAAATTGCCGATGACAACATGATGCCAGGAAAGTTACGCAGTTAAATAAACTGGAGGATTTCATTACCCCTAAAAATGACCTTCAGATGATCAAAGCTGTCAAAATTACCTGTGGCTATGATAGTGAAACCAACACATTTGCCATTCCATCACTGGCAACAAACTGGGAAATGCTGTAGTAAAAGTCAGCAAGTTCTTGAAAGCTCAGGGTCTTATATCCAATAACCAAGAGCTTGTGAAGCATGCTACTGAATTCCAAGACGTGCACAATGAGAAACGGAATGCACTAATTTCGGCAACAGCACTGAGGAACCTCGCTGAAGCAAAATGGAATGCACCCACTCTAATGCCATTCACCGAGGATGTTCAAAAACTGCACCAGTTTCTCGATAAAATGCAAGGGGTGTACAGCAGTACACTTTCTGAAAGTCCTTCTTCAAAGGCCTGGACAGACCTTGCAAAGGTATGTTTGACGCAGACCATCCTGTTAAACAGACGCAGGGAAGGAGAGGTGGCAAGCATGCCCCTGGATGTATTTTTGACAAGGGACAGAACTGATCCCCATCAGGATTTGGACTGGGCCTTGTCTGAGGTTGAAAAAAAGCTCTGCACACATTTCACACGAATTGTCACCAGAGGATAACGAGGTAGACCGGTGCCAATTCTGCTAACCCCAAAAATGCTCTGTGCACTGGAGCTTCTTGTTGATCAGGGAATTGCTTGCGGGGTCCTTAAGGGCAACATTTATATGTTTGCAAGACCCGAAACTATGTCACACTTGCGTGGCTCAGATTGCATGCGTGTTATGGCACCAGCATGTGAGGCAAAGTGTCCGAAGGCGCTGACTTCAACTAAACTCCGGAAGCATGCTGCGACACTTTCTTCAGTCCTAAACATGACCGATACCGAGATGGACCAACTGGCCAACTTTCTTGGTCATGATATTCAGATCCATCGTGAGACAAGAAACTGCAACTTGCAAAGATCAGTAAAGTCCTGATGGCTCTTGAGCAAGGAAGTTTGTCGGATTTCCATGGAAAGAACCTGGATTAAATTGAAATAGATCCAGATGGTATGTTTGATTTTATATTTGCCTTTTGTCATATGTTTTCATTATTAGTTTGGACATGTTTATTAGCTTGGTCTGTTCCCTACAGAAGAAGTTCTGGGTAGGGGTGAGGAGGATTTGTGCAGAGAGGATGAAAACCGTTCATCCACTCTTCATGGTATGTGTCAGTAATTCAATGCCAAAAAGAGAGGTCCTTAGTCGTTTTGTCTTTATAGTTTAGGTTTGTTGAGGTACTTCCTGTATAGGTGCTGAGGTTTGCTACTAGTGTAGTATTCAAGCTATGGTGTCCTCATAGTATTCTATTACAAAAAAGTAATTATTTTAATAATTAGGCTTAGCCTTAATAGTTCCTACCTCGCACCATGGTTAAGACTACCAGGACATGTCACCAAGCCAGCTGCAGAGCAGCCAGGTGGTTCGATTTTATGAGATACACACAAGAACATGCTTGTCCTAATTCTCTTTCTGTTCACAATCTCAGCCTTGTTAATACCTTCTGTTCTATTTTAGGTGCATATATCTGACATTTGATCAGAATCAGCACAAAGAACAGCACTACAATTACCATATTGGATTGTGTTCAACACTGAACTTTTTTTGATTCACAGAACATTTGACGTTACTATGTGAAGGACTTAACACTCAAACATGAATTTTTAAAAATCAGCAGACAAAATTGTATGCATGAGAGAGACAAAAGAACGAGACAAAGTGCTCTGGCTTTGACAATCAGAAGACTAAGGTACGGATAGACAGAGGTGAAACTGAAACTTGAATCAGGTAAATCTGGGATATAATTCTGTGACAGCGGAGAACCTCAAATGGTTCATTAAGCAGTTCTATAATGTTCAGATGTACTAACAAAAGAAAAACAAATATAGAATATAGAGTCTCTAATCGTTGAATTGATTCATTTAAATGTTTTAAAGCATTCTTACCACGTTGTTTTTTTTTGTTTTTGGTCTGCATTGTTATAGCATTTGACGTATCTTTGACGTATCTTTTTAAAAATATGAAATATTATATTTATAAATATTATATATATATAAAATATATATATAAAGTCCCAGCAAAACAGAGACGCAAACTGCCACCAGCAGAAGAAGGACCATTTTCTGCAGTCGGTGCTGTGAGCCATTCTTCCAAAGGTGAATTTTTACACTTTTTGGTTTATTTATTGGACTAACATAATTTGTTGGGCAACGTAATGTTGTAAAGTACAAATTTGAGGTTATATAAGTCAAAATGAAAACATTTTTATGAGGGAGTGTCAATCTTCTCAGCTCTCTAGTCTGGTTGCAGCAGATACTTCTATATGATTTGCAAGGTGGCATTAGGGTGAACAGACTGTGACTGGGGTAGATAGTATCTTTGGGCGTTGTGCAGACATCTCACTCCGCTGATGCTAAGTAGATGCTAATTCACTCTTAGTTTTGACCAAAAACACCTTGTGACCTAGAAAATATAAATGTTATGTCATAATATTATTCTCATGTTGTTCAATGAAGGTTCAAATTGTTAAACATCTTGTGCGGTTGATAGTATTGCAAACTTATTTACTGCTGCTTTTATAGTGGATCTAACAGGATGTAGATATCTCTTGATTTAAGACTTAAGTTTTCCTGTATATTTTTTGAAGGCTGCAGGATTCGGTCTGTTTCTTTTTTTGCAAACTGACTCGATCGCAGCTTTTCTGCACCACCGCCTGGTCTCGTCTGCTTTCTAGGCGAGGCGTAGTTCAACTAGCCTATTTGTTTGTCCCTGTGATGACGTTCAATTTCATGGCTACTTGGATGCATGTTAATGCATGAGTCAACCAACAGACTGAGAGCGGAAAACTCCAATCAATCAAACATTTTTTTTATAGCACCTTTCATACGGTTAGTGCAGTTCAAAGTGCTTCACAGATGACTGACAAACAGATAATAGGACATATATTAATGAAAGATGAAAGACAGATTGCAGACAAAACAATTATGAAAAGAAAATAAAAATGTGAAAAAATAAGAAAAAGAAAGCTGCCATAATAACGAAGACATAATGTTACTGTTACTAAAAAACAAAAACAAGAAATTAATATAATAGTCGCTAAATGAAAGTGTGTGGCATGTAATACAATGAAAAGTTTATAAAAAGTTTTTAGTAGACACTTTACAATAGGGTCAGATCAGATCACTGAGGATGGTTGATGCGGGACTTACAACTTATAGGAACTGTATCTCCTTCCTTATACTTTTATGTAAACATCTGTTTTTCTACTCATTTACAGGTAAGGCTCTACTCAAAGGGCCACCATGGCAGCCAGCAGAGAGAAAGGCCGTCGAGAGGCACATGAGGGCATGAAAACGTGCTTGCACTGTGCCAACAAAAACTGATTGCGGAAGGTGTTTAAGGGCAGAGCCTGAAGCTCTTAAGAACAATGAATGGCAGAACGTGAAGTTTTTTGTTTTTTGTTGTCGGAAAGTCTAGTGTCAATGCAGAATGCACTGTGCAATAGCAGCTAGTTAGCACTTTGTGCTAGTTAGGTCTGTGTGTTTAGGACGGCGTGCTAGTTAGGGTTGCGTGCTAGTTAGGGCTTCGCGCTAGTTAGCGCTGCGTGCTAGTTAGCGCTGCGTGCTACACGCTTGTTACGATTTTGGGTTCGATCCCGAATGTCCTCAGTCTACCAGTAGGCCTCCTCGATCAAGATGAACTGATACTTAATGACCCATCTCTGTACTGTCTTAACGGTAACCCTACCTGCTCCTTAACGACCCATCTCTGTACTGTCTAACGGTAACCCTACCTGCTCCTTAATGACCTGTCTCTGTACTGTCTAATCTGAATTAATTGTCTGAATTCACTGTAAGTATATTTGGATATAAGCAACATGACCAAATAGTAAATATTGTCTGTAGTTCTTCATAGTTCAGGAGTCAGAGCCAGGGCACCTGGGCTTACCTTTGGCTTACCTGACCTCTACCTGGGCTTACCTGCCCTCTACCGGGGCTTACCTGCCCTCTGCCTGGGCTTACCTGCCCTCTGCCTGGGTTTACCTGCCCTCTGCCTGGGTTTACAGGCACTCTACCTGGGCTTACAGGCCCTCTACCTGGGCTTAATCACAGCTAGACAATATATAAACACCTGGATCAGATAATCCTGCTATCTACATTCCGTACTTGGTGTGTAAACGCTCCTATCTCAGGAAACAGAAATTAGGGAAAAGGGCAAAGAACGAACCGGGAAGGAACAACACAGATTTAACGTTTGTTTCACCACAGTGGAAGCCCCCCAGCTCTTCAATGCCCTACTCCCTCCCTCCCTCCCTCCCTCCCTCCCTCCCTCCCATCTCCGTTGACACTGCCCCTCCCCCCCTCCCCTTTCATGATTTAAAGTCAAAAAAAGAATAGAAACTCAAACACGCAGTGGGACAAAGGCAATATTTACCTTCACATTAACCTCTCCCCTTCTGTTTCTCTCTCTATCGCTCCCACTTCCTCTCTTTACCTACCTCTCTCTCTCTCTTTCTTTACGTTGCTCTCTCTCTCTTTACCTTCCTCTCTCTCTCTCTTTCTTTACGTTGCTCTCTCTCTCTTTACCTTCCTCTCTCTCTCTCTTTCTTTATGTTGCTCTCTCTCTCTCTTTACCTTCCTCTCTCTCTCTCTCTTTCTTTACGTTGCTCTCTCTCTCTACCTTCCTCTCTCTCTCTCTCTTTCTTTACGTTGCTCTCTCTCTCTCTTTACCTTCCTCTCTCTCTCTTTCTTTACGTTGCTCTCTCTCTCTCTTTACCTACCTCTCTCTCTCTCTTTCTTTACGTTGCTCTCTCTCTCTTTACCTTCCTCTCTCTCTCTCTCTTTCTTTACATTGCTCTCTCTCTCTCTTTACCTTCCTCTCTCTCTCTCTCTTTCTTTACATTGCTCTCTCTCTCTCTTTACCTTCCTCTCTCTCTCTCTCTTTCTTTACGTTGCTCTCTCTCTCTCTTTACCTTCCTCTCTCTCGGTCTCTTTCTCGCCTGCTCCTTACCTGAGCTCAGTACACCAGGTCCCCGAGGGTGTGAGTGTGGATGCATGTGTGGTGTGTGTGGTTGTGTATGTATGTAGTTGTGTGTGTGTGTGTGTGTGTGTGTGTGTGTGTGTGTGTGTGTGTGTAGTTGTTTATGTGTTGTTGTGTACGTGTGGTTGTGTAAGTGTGGTTTTGTTTGTGTGTATGTGTGCAGCTGTGTGTGTGTGTGTTTACCTGTGTATGTGTGGTTGTGTACGTGTGGTTGTGTTTGTGTGTGTGTATGTGCAGTTGTGTGTGTGTGTGTGTGTGTATATGTGTGCGTGTGTGTGTATATGTGTGTTTGTGTGTGTGTGTGTGTGTGTGTGTGTGCATGCGCGTGTGTGTGTGTGTCTCTATTCATGGAAAAGGTTGCCACAGACGACAGGAATGCAGCAGAAGCTGAGGTGGAGCTGCTGCCACATGGTGAACACGGTGACAGACGGGGAGAGACGGGGAGAGACGGAGACGCCCCGAGATGAAGACGAAGACGATGGAAAATATGTCAGCGTTCTCCGGGGTTTTGGAGTGGAGGTCTCATCATGTCTGATGACAGTGGAAACCTGTCAAACCAACATCTCCCCTCCTCTCAGATGAGGAGAGACACATCTGTCCCACGGTTCATGATTACCATCTGTTCCCTGTCATGAAACATCTTTCCCACACGGTCAGACGTCATTAACCAATCGAGACACGAGTTCAAAACATTAAAACAGCCGTGACATTCAGCGATGTGTCAGAAATATTCCGGTCAACAACTACAACCAGACCCATTGTGACTCAAATCCTCAAAACGCTTTGAATAATTTAAAGAGCTTTTTAAATGTGCCTCTTCACAGTTCTCCTTTGAGGCTAAATGAGCTTCTTGTGTGCTAGCTGGCAGGCGCTAGCCCGGCGCTATTATTAGCCTAGCTTGGCAGAAAAGTAGAGAAAGAGTTGTGAATGACCGGGGAGGGCCAGGGCTCTGGGACTGTGTTGCGTCTAGAAGAGAATCTAAACGAACCACCGACAAACAATGATAAGCATCACCAAGTGCTGTCTGTCTAGCGCAAAGATTCAGAGAGATGCAAATTCTTGCACACACACACACATAAAACAGAGGCGTGTTTTGATACGGTTTGAGTTGACATGGGGTTCCCTATAGAAGTTTGTGGAACATGCCACGGTTCTGAGACGTGGAGCCACAATGTTGTTCAACAAAACACGTGTGTGTGTGTGTGTGTGTGTGTGGTTGTGTAAGTGTGGTTGTGTTTATGTGTGCAGCTGTGTGTGTGTGTGTGTTTACCTGTGTATGTGTGGTTGTGTACGTGTGGTTGGGTCTGTGTGTGTGTGTGTGTGTGTGTGTGTGTGTGTGTGTGTGTGTGTGTGTGTGTGTGTGTGTGTACTTTTCTGAAGCACTTTGTGCTATGATGTGCGTGAACTTCAAGGTTCGGAATAAAACATTGCATGAAAGGTTATCCAAACTTCAAGTTCCCCACACACACACACATATATATGTATATATACATATATATGTATGTATGTATGTATGTATGTATGTATGTATGTATGTATGTATGTATGTATGTATGTATGTATGTATATATATATATATATATATATATATATATATATATATATATATATATATATATATATATATATATATATATATATATATATATATATATATATATGAATATAATATATATCTCTCCCTAGCTCCCAGGTCCATCCCACATGTGGTCCTCAGTAGATCTCCATCAGGTGTGTTAGAGCAGCCTGTGTCACTGAACGCTGTGGAGAACCAGAGATTTCCACTGTCTGTTCCCAGTCTGTTCCCAGCCGGCCCCCCGAAGGGCCTCTGAATGGGGGGGGGGGGGCACCGGGGGACTGATAAAGGACCCATTCAGCCCTGGAGGGGCACATCAAACCGGCCCTCAGGGGCCAAGCAAACACGACCACACACAATAGCAGCCCCTGGATTGGCTGGCCAGATTTTATGGGTACCCTATATGGGCACACGTGATTGGCTGGTGATAGTATATGGGAACATAATATGGGCACACCTGATTGGGTGGTGAGAGTAAATGGGTACATTATATGGGCGTCCATGATTGGCTCGTGATAGTTTATGGGCACACCTGATAGGCCGTTTAGAGAATATGGGTGCACCTGCTTGGCTGGTTAGAGCATACGTGGCTGGGCTAGCTTGCTAGCTTAGCGGGGTCAGAACACCCAAACACTGTGATAAAGTCGTCATGCACCCGTTAATTAATCACATCATCGCCCTGAAATGTTCCTCCCTCTCTCGCTCTCTCTTTTTTATCCATTGTCATGTCATTAGCAATTTGCATGTCGGTAGCCGTTAGCTTTTTGTAGGGAGGTTACATGTCGTCGAGGCCGGCAGAGAAACCGGGACAGAAGCTGCCGTCTTTAACAGGAAGGAGGGGAGAATGGGGGAACATGGGGGAGAGAGGCTGAAGGACAAATCGGGGAGGGAGGCGGAACTGAAGGGAGGTAGGAGAATATAAAAGATGGAGATGAAGGAGGGGGGACAGGGGGAGGGGAAGAGAGCCATGTTCACTGAAGCACAGGTCACAGAGGGGACAAGCAAAGAAAGAGAGGTTGGTGGACTGGTAAGGTGTGTGTGTGTGTGTGTGTGTGTGTGGGGGGGGGGGGGGGGGGGGGGGGGTAGGGTTAGGGTTAGGGTTAAGCTTAAGGAAGTGAAAACTAAGTGGCTTGACAATGACCTTTCACCTTTGGGCAAGATCACCATGGTGACCACCTGCCTGCATGCCTCCCAGTATATCTGTCTCTATGAAGGGATGAGAATACATGTGAAGGGATGAGAGATATATTCTCTATGAAGGGGTGAGTGTTCTGTACTCTATGAAGGGATGAGAGCTATATTCTATATGAAGGGATGAGGGCTCGGTTCTCTATGAAGGGATGAGAGCTCTTTTTTGATCCTGCTGTTTACCCGACATGTTCTGAGTTACACGGACAGTTTAAGAGGAGATTGAATGCTGTAGCACTGCTGTAACAGAACGGCCCAGCACTGTGCCCTAGATATAACAGGGACAACATCTCCAAGTTAAAGATGTCATGTCCGGTCCCTCTCTCTCTTGTCTATCCAGCTCTCTCCCCCAGCTCGCTCGCTCTCACCACTTAAGAGATGAATCACTCCTATTACGGTCAAATTTCTCTCTCTCCTCCCACTCCATCCCTCGTTTTCCAAGCAATTTCACAGAAAAAGAACTTCATGCAACGTGCCCATGGGTGCACCCATGGACAACTTTGAGTGTTTTTTTAACCTTTTGTGTGTGTGTGTGTGTGTGTGTGTGTGTGTGTGCGCGTGTGTGTGTGTTATCAGGGTAAAAATGGAAATAAATGAATAGATGAGGACAGAAGAGAGAGAGAAAGGGATAGTGCGAGAGAGAGAGAGAGAGAGAGAGACACACACACACACACAAGGAGTAAAAATAAAGAAATAACGTCAGAACGAAAGTAGTGTTTTTTATAAAAAGGTCTTCTCGAGAGGATAGAGGATTAAATTAGACTTCCTCATCATCTCCCCCTCCTCTCATTCCAGGATTTACTCAACAGTCTTTGTGTGAGTGTGAGAGGGAGAGGGAGAGGGAGAGAGAGAGGGAGAGGGAGAGACAGAGAGAGAGAGATTCAGACAGAGGAGAAGACAGACATTGAGAGCAGTTGATGTTATCTAACACAAACACAGAGACCGACACACAAACACACAGACAGACACACACACACCATTGTACTAAGTCGTTCTTACATCTTGGCTTGGTACTAGATCTCAACACTGCAGAACTTTAACAATACTGTAATACTCTTCTTCAGAAAAACAACTCAGCAATACACTGCAATACATTTAAAATATGTGTTGTATTGAGTATTAATAAACTCATCAGTAAATAAAACATGTTTCATATAGTCTAGAAGGATATAGAGATGAGGCAGAGAGAGAGAGAGGGGGGGGGGGGAGAGAGAGAGAGAGAGAGGAAGGTAAAGTGAGGTGTTGATGAAGTGAAATGAGTCCCTGGAGGGTGAGGGGTAATTGAACCAGCATTCCCCTCTGCAGGTTCAGACAGGTGGACTGGCATTCCACCACATCAACCTCCACAGCTCTATATTGTTAAAAACATAAACGTAGACATATAGTACAACCTCTACACCTCTCTCCGTAAATATATAAACCTCTCTCTGTTCTCTCTTCCATGGCAAGATTATTTTACACACACGCACACAAGCGCACGCACACACACACACACACACACACACACACACACACACACACACACACACAGTCACAGTCCCCTGGTTCTATTGAAAGGAACAAGAGGGGGAGGCTAGGAGGAAGTACAGAAGAGGAGAGAGAGAAAAATAGAGAGAGAGAGAGAGAGAGAGAGAGAGAGGGAGAGAGAGAGAGAGCTAGAGAGAGAGAAAAAGAGAGAGAGAGAGAGAGAGAGAGAGAGAGAGAGAGGGAGAGAGAGAGAGAGCTAGAGAGAGAAAAAGAGAGAGAGAGACAGAGAGAGAGAGAGACAGAGAGAGACAGAGAGCTAGAGAACAGTTTAAGGGAGAGGATGAAAACAAATGTACCCAGACAAACACACACACACACACAGACACACACACACTCACACACTGGCAAGTACTGGCGACAGAGGGCTGTTACAACAGAAGTTCACAAACACTACAGATTATATAGACCAGTCACTGCAACTGTGTGTGTGTGTGTGTGTGTGTGTGTGTGTGTGTGTGTGTGTGTGTGTGTGTGTGTGTGTGTGTGTGTGTCCATCTGTGCGTCTGTGTGTGAGTGTGCCCGTCTTTGCATGTGTGTCTGTGTATGCATGCAAGTCTGTGTGTGTATGTGTGTATGTGTGTATGTGTGTGTGTTTGTGTCTCTCTCTCTTTGACTACATGTGTGAGTGTGTCTCTGTGTGTGTGTCTCTATGTGTGTGTGTGTGTGTGTGTGTATGTGTGTCTGTCTCTGTGTCTGTGTGTGTGTGTGTGTGTGTGTGTGTGTGTGTGTGTGTGTGTGTGTGTGTGTGTGTGTGTGTGTGTGTGTGTGTGTGTGTGTGTGTGCCAGAGAGACAGAATAGGCTGAACTAATAGCCATGTCCTCTGACAGCAGCAGGGCTGAGCACAGACCTAGTGCCAGAGAAGAGCTTTAAATCAGACTAGGGAACACACAGGATAACCGGTCAGAATCACGCTCATTCGCTCCCTGGCAAACGGAAGAGGTCATAGGTCACTCACAGACGCATAGCTGCATCCAAGCTGGAAGACATTCAACAACCTGAGTGAAGTTTGTTGAGGTATGCTTAAGTATGTTTAAGCAGGTCTGTCTGAGCTGGCTCAGGGGCTGGGCGAAGGAATGGGCACCACACATATAATGCCAAGAGTAAAGGAAGCCATGTGAATCTGGTTTGCTTTGACTCAACATCGTGGAATCTAAGTCTTAAGAAACATCATATATCAAGTCCTCCTGAATTCATCTGTTTTCAATAGCACGAAGACAGTCCAGATCAAGCCTCAAATAAATGTGTGATTCAAAATAATGAATTGTACTGCTCTAAACCCCTTACCCTGTTATCAAGAGTATGTAAAGCGCTCTAAAACATGCCATAATGCTGTCCTAAAATGATTTGTGTAATCTGGAATATTTTAAAAGATCTAAAACCCCCCTGACCCGTTATCCAGAATACCGAAAGAGCTCTACATCCTAACACTGATTCAGAAGCTCTAGAAACCAGTAGAAACCTGTCATCCACAACACTAGCCTTATGGCCAGGCTACACGTCCTATTACCCTGAAAGCCATCTTGGTTCCATCCTGCCTCCATCTTGGCTCCATCGCTAGCTGGGTGGGGGAACTCCACCCACGATGGCCGCTAGGTGAACACGTCTGGTTATATAAGCAGAGTGCGCGCGTCTCATATGACAGAGTCTGCCGAGCAAACAAAGACCTCCCCACAGCCATCTCCTGGCTTCTGTCACCTGACCCCACCGCTGGGGGGAACACGTCCTTACACGCCGGTCACATGGTATGCACGCATGCATGTCCGGATGCACGGAGACATGCAGACGCATTTTTGTGTGTATAATTACCAGTCATTCTGTAAACAGGTGCGTAGAAGGTGATGGGTCACAGGTGTTATAGCTAATCTACCTGAACCAGTAGTGTCGGTACAGGTGTGTAGATACAGGTGTGTCGGGTAGGTCTACCTGAGACAGGTGTGTTGGTCCAGGTATGTTGGTGTACCCAAGTGTGTTGACCTGCCTGAACCAGGTGTGTTAGGGGTTATAGCTAGCCTACCTGAACCTGGTGTGTCGAGACAGGTGTGTTGACCTATTGTACCAGGTGTGTTAGTACAGGTGTGTAAGGTTGACCTACCTGTAACAGTTGTGTCAGTACAGGTGTGTAGATACAGGCATTTTGGTGTACCAGGTGTGTTGGTACAGGTGTGTTGGTACAGGTGTGTCCGTACAGGTGTGTCGGTTCAGGTGTGTCATTACAGATGTGTTGGTACAGATGTGTTGGTACAGGTGTGTCGGTTCAGGTGTGTCATTACAGGTGTGCAGGTACAGGTGTGTTGACCTACTGTACCAGGTGTGTTGGTACCTAGTTTGCCTGTACAGGTGTGTCGTACAGGTGTGTCGTAACAGGTGTGTCGTATAGATGTGTCGGTACAGGTGTGTCGATACAGGTGTGTCGATTAAGGTGAGTTGGTGTACCAGGTGTGTCGGTGCAGGTGTGTGAGGTTGACCTACCTGTCCGAGGTCCAGGGTGACGTTGACTTGGTTGAACTCAGTGCTCCGAGACAGAGGAGGGCTCTGCCACCACCTCTCGGTTCCGTCGATGGCGTTGGTGATGGGGTGGGCGCGGTCGCCGTTGTTCTGACTGCAGACGTCGCAATACTGGCCCTGAGAACCACAAGATCGTTAGAACGGAAGTACAGGCCCCCGAGAGAACCTCAGTATTCATGAATCTTCCTGGAAACGGACCACCACCTCCTGCAAATGTTCAACAATTACACCTGTTGAAAAACCAGTAAACGATTTAATAACATCTTACATTTTTACTACCATTTTTATTATATATACCAAGCACTTGTCTTCACTCCAGGATAACATTTGCCCAGAGGTTCTCTATCACTGCTTTTAAAACATTGCAAAAAGGATTTATATATTTTATAACTGCACATGTTTTTTGATTAGTCTTTTGTGTTTGATCCTTCAGTGTTTTTGTGTCTACATGTTGTTTTAAATATTGTTTTGCGGGGCAGACCTTTGTCTCAGACCCGTCTCCCTGCATAAATAAATGATAAATAAAAAATACATTAACACGCTGATGGCTGTTACATCCCAGTTTAATGCTTAATGACACCAGAAGTGTGGTATCTTTTGATCATAATGTTTTAAGTTCTGTCATGGACAATGAAACCGTTTTAAGCAAAGTTAATCTTCATATTTTCAGTATGTTGTTTATTTTATAGGTATAAAGTTGAATATGAATTTAGAATGGTTTAACTTTAACAGTCTTGTTATTATATTAATATGACTTGAGGTTCAGTTTGCTTTTTACAGAAACAGCCGGCGGGAAGGCTAGAGAGCTACTTTTATAAGTTGAGTACATTTCAGAGCCTGTACTTTTCTAGGGTTCTTAGGTATTCCTAAAGTAAAGAATGTGTGTACTTTTGACACCACTGTCTGTCAGATATTTGTGTGTCTGTTTGGCTCTTTCTTTCCCTCCTTCTCTCTCCCACCCTCCCTCTCCCTCGTAAGGGAAGTAAATAGTGTCGCTCGCGGCAACACCTGCTGCCTCATGTAATCAATCGCTGTTCTCTTTTTCCCCCCTCCACTCCGCCCTCAATCACAGCTATGATTTACACACCACACGGACTGGAGCGGGTGAGCGAGACAGAGACAGAGAGAGTTAACTCATGCTTGTGTTTGTCACCAACTACATGCACACAGCTGTAGTCTATGAGGCATCATGCATGTGACTTGATACCAACACCCCATGCTGCTACATCAGGCTGGCTGACGGGTGTACATACCCACGCACGAATCACAACACACCCTCCTTCCCTCTCTCCCTTCCTCCCTCTCTCTCAGCCCCCTGTGGTTTTTAATTAACTAAACCAGCACAGCATCTAGCTGTGAAATCAAAACAGGATTAACCTGAGAAAGAGAGTGAGAGAGAGAGACAGAGAAAGAGAGAGAAAGAGAAGGAGAAGGAGAAAGAGAAGGAGAAAGGGAAAGAGAGAAGGAGACAGAAAGAGAGAGTTCTGACTCCATCCTCACAAGTAGTATTCCCCTCCACATCCAATCCCTAAACAGGAGCTTCAACTGATCCCCAACCATCCATAACTCCTCCACTCCTCCTGTTCTGTGCTCCTCTAGACGTTATCTTCACTACTCCTGCTCTGTGCTCCTCTAGACGTTATCTTCACTACTCCTGCTCTGTGCTCCTCTAGACGTTATCTTCACTACTCCTGCTCTCTGCTCCTCTAGATGTTATCTTCACTACTCCTGCTCTCTGCTCCTCTAGACGTTATCTTCACTACTCCTGCTCTCTGCTCCTCTAGACGTTATCTACTCCAGTGGACGGTTGAAGCTATCAGAGCACTGAGCGGCAGTTTGGAGGATGGTTCATTTGGGGTTTGAACGGGAGCAGTTTAGTTTGGTACAGATTTGCCTCATGAAGGAGGGACCTCAGAGATCTGTATCTGATCATCTCCTGGACCTCAACATCTGGAGCGGAGCTCTGAAACTAGCAGGACTTCACAGGGGAACATGAGGGAGCCTGGCAGCTGTTGTGTGGCGCTCTGTGGTCTGGATCAAGGGAGAGGTGGTCGAGTCATCACTTCATCACGCAGACGGCATGAAGACCCAACCAACCAATGGAGGACAGCGTGGCTGAGGCCTCACCTCACCACTCAGAGATGTGTTCCAGTGGCTCACCTCTGGTCAGGCTTAGCGTGTGTGCAGCAGTACATCATCTCAGGATGTAATGCACCGTACGGTCTCTGGGTACGTCAAGAATGGGTATTGCAGGGCATTTTAGTTCTGGATACCCCGAGTATGTGTGGCTTAAGCACAGCCTGTCTCTTGTGTTGTTGTATATGCGGTATTGCAGTAATGTACTATATTCTGAGTACTGCAGTGTATATTTTGAGTATTGCAGTATAGTAGTAGTACATTGTCAGAGGGAGAGGCGGGACCTGTCGTGACATGTCTAGGGGCTGGGGGGGCTTTCTCTCGGAACACAGGCGGCCATTTTGTGAGGTTATTTACACAACCTTTGATGAGTCATGGGGGGGGGGGGGGGGTGACCTGCCCTCAGGCTACCAAACTAACCTCTGCCTTTCATTAATTCACTCATTCAGTCTATTAACCCTGCCCCCAGCACACAAACACACTGGAGCATTACACACACACACACACACACACACTGGCCTGAGGGCCGGGTTTAGGGAGAATACCAGGGATTCTTCAGCGAGAGCCGTCCTCAGGGCGTCCATTTTGACTCTTTTATGGTGTTTTGACCTTTTAACACAACTGATTACTGACACATCTATGGGCTGGGAACTCCCCTCTCTCTCCCTCTCGCCCTCTCACTCTGACTCTCCCTCTCTCCCTCGCTCTCCCTTCAACCACCCCTCTTTAAGACACTGATTTCTGTTGACTTTAACTGTAATTAGTGAAAACTCACACGATGCTCTCCCCGCCAAAAACCTAAACACAGATTAGAAAGACTCAGAAACGGTCCAGTGACACCGTGAATAACGGAGTCAACGCGCCGTCTGATTGGCTGCATCCTCACACGAATTTACGGGTCAATCAACACGAGGAATGCAGGGACAGGTGGGAGAGAGAGGGGGAGAGAGAGACTGAGGAAGACTACCGAGGGGGGATATGCGCGAGAGAAAATGGGTTTGATTTTTAACCGTTTGACTGTATTTTGAAATCCTCCCCGTAAAGTTTTACTCTAAACGTGACGTCACTGAACCGATCACTCGTCCACCCAGCGGATCCCCTGAACGACCAGAGTCTCGGTACTCAAACGAAGCATCTAGCCTCTTTCACATGTCGCTGGTGATCACTAAACCCCGCGTCAGGAGACCGGGGTCCGAAGCTCTACGGAGCGGACCAGCCGCTTAACCCTAAGCGGCTGGATTTCGGTTTGCGAATAAACCCTGAACCCGTAAAACCCAGAACCATTATAAACCCCAACCCGTATAAACCCTAAACCAGCGTAAACCCCAAACCCGTAAAGCCCCTAAACCGGTATACACCCTGAACACGTATAAACCGGACATGCAGGTGCAGGTCTGTACCCCCCCCCCCGCCCCCCCTGGATCGAACCCCGCCTGGACCTCAGCTCCGTCTCTGCTCCCCCCAGGTTGGTCCCCGGCCCTTTGGTCTGTGTAGTACCTGGATGGTCTGGCTGGGGTCCCCTGACACCGGCCCGCCGACCAGCTTGCAGTACAGGTCCGTGACGGACCGGACCCCGTCCTCCCCGCAGGTGGCGCTTGCCGTGATGCGCGTGCCCTCCGCCAGGTTGAAGTAGGGCGGATGGAGGCTGAAGCCGTTCAACTCCTGGGCCGAGGAGACCCCGGACAAGTGTCCGATGATCCACAGGAGAAGGAGCAGCACCAGCCGCCCGGGGGGGACGCCCCGGGCCGGGCCGGGCTCCGGATCTCTCGCCATCTTCACCTGCTCTCCCTCGAGTCGTCAGCTCAAGCAGAAAGTTTGGAGAGGGAAAAAAATCTTTTGGATCGACGTTTTCAATTTGAAAACGAGCGGCAAGTTGGTGGTCGTCGCGCGACGCTCCGTCGGATCCTCGGGGGGGGGGGCGGGAGACTTGTTGTAGGTTGGGAGCGAGCCGAGCTTCAGCGGGGCGGTGTGTCGTGGTCCGTGGATCTCACGCTCTGCGTCGCTCCGCCGGCACCTCTGCGCGGTGCGCTCGAGCCTCCCGCCCCTCGGGATCGGGCCCGCCTCCCGTGGTGGAGGGAGGTACAGCTCACCTCTCACTCTTTAATATCTTCAATCATCTCTCTTCTAAATGTTCCCTTCTGCCCACGTGTTCGACAGCTGATCCAATTAGCTTAATTTAAAGAAGTTGATTAAGTTAATTAGAGACAATGTCAGGTAAAAAAACCTTTTTCGTTCAGCAGAGGAACTCGTTCCTGTGGGTCGTCGTTATTCCAAAAGATGTATTTACATGTTTACAGGTAAAGTCAGAAGGCCAAACTCAACCAAACGCTAACAGAGTAGAACAGATTACACTAGATTATAACAGAATAGATTATACTAGATTATAACAGGATAGATTACACTAGATTAGCACAGAACACGACTAGATTATAACAGAATAGAATACACTAGATTAGAACAGATTACACTAGATTATAATGGAATAGATTACACTATATTATAACAGATGACACTGTATTATAACCGAACAGACTAGATTATAACATAATAGATTACACTAGATCAAAACAGATTACACTATATTAGAACAGAATCGACTAGAATCTAACGGAATAGATTACACTAGATTGAAATAGATTAAACTAGATTAGAAGAGAATAGATTACACTAGATTATAACACAGCAGATTACTATACAATTATTAAACGGATTACACTAGATTATTACAACAGATTAAACTATTAGAACCATATATTCCATGAATTAACGAGAGTAGAACTTAATAGTTGTGTGTTCTCTGGACATTGGGAAATTAAACTGTGCCTTGCTCTCAAGCCCTTTGGCCGTGGAGCAGTGTGAATTGCTGTGTGTGTATGCATGTGTAGTTTGAACTTTACCATCTAATTACACTTTGCATTGCTACAGAAGATGAAAGACCCCCCCACACACACCAGCTGGTGGAATGGGCTCAGGTGATGTTTCACAGGTGATCGTTTGAAACTTCTTTCCCAGAGAAAGACAGGAACAAGCAGAAAGACAGGTATCACATGGGAACACTGATTTAGAAGAAAGGCAGGCAGTCAGGTAGTGGTTAGAGACAGAAAAATAGATAGGTAAGGGAGACAGACAGATAGACTGGTAGTTGTTGGAGACCGACAGATAAGACAGGTAGTGGTTATAGAGAGTCAGAGACGGGTAGGGGGTAGAGACAGACAGAAAGACAGGTCTAGAAGAGCGACAGACATGTTTATGTGTGTGTGTGTGTGTGTGTATGTGTGTGTGTGTGTGATACTGTATGTCACACATTCACTTCCTCTGGCGCCTGACTTCATGTGGCGACCTCTAACCTCCAGTTAAAGCTGCACTCATTCACACACAAACACAACCCTGCTCTCTCTCGCTCTCTCTCTCTTGCACACATACGCACACCTCCCAGATGTATGTGACCCAGTGTGTGTGTGTGTGTGTGTGTGTGTGTGTGTGTGTGTGTGTGTGTGTGTGTGTGTGTGGGTGTGTGTAGAGACAGGGTGTTAATACCACTGCAGCTCGCTCTCCTACACACTACCACATTCCTCAATTAGCTAGCAGAGATGCTAACCATTAGCCTGTGCTACGCTACCGAGTTCCTTTCAAGAGGCTAAATGCTAATGCTAGAGAGCGCGCTACAGTGACCACCCTTTTTTTGAACAGCTCTGGTGCCGGAAGTAAATCTCACATTCATTTTCTCCATTGACTTTTCAGAACATCGTTATATCAAGAGTTTTAAGACTCGAACCAAGCCAATTATCCCACAAGTTTTCGTGATCATAATACATTTGATTGGGAGCAAAAAATAAATTGTAAAACGGAAGAGAAGACAAAGGTACAAAACTGCACATAATATTGTGACCGGGAGAAGGGTCTTCTCATCCCATAAACCATTGTGAACCTTTTCCGACGACTTCCAACCGAAAGCGCGCTTCTTGCAACTTTTAACCTTTGGTATTATTATAGGGTTTATATTGTTAATAAAAGTTGTGTAATATATATATATATATTGTGTGTTCATAGTGTTTCATATAGTGTATATAATGTTGTCATCGATATGGTACGTTCCTTCATTCCTGACTGTAATCACCGCTTGCATGTCCATCAATGGCGAATCTACCACTTCCCACCGAGTGTGGTTGCTAAGACAACCGCACTCGTTGTGGTTTGTCTCTAAAACGTTTCATTGACTATAGGAGCATAAACCATCGTTTCACAATCTCTCGGCTCATTTAAGGTTCATGAAAATGCAGACCTGTGGAGGAGCTCCTATTGGCTGAGAGCCCCCATGAGCTAAGCTACATGGCGCTAGCCTCTTATTCTGGTGAGAGCTCTGTACAACATCAGCCGGGCCCTGGGGAGCCGCTGGGGAGCCGCTGGGGGGCCCCCAGGCGGGGAGATGGACGAGAAGGGAGGGACAAGATGGCCGCCGCGACCGCCATCTCCTGTCAACCTTCTCCTCCGTCTCTGACCTGTCAACATTCTGGTTGCCTAGGAGATCCAGTGGAGTAGGGGGCGAGGTCACCGGAGCTAGGAAACCCCTTCAGTTGTACCCCATTACCCCTACACCCACACACACACACACACACACACACACACACACACACACACACACACAGGAACACACACACACAACTCCAGGCAGGCACACACACACATGCACACACATGCAGGTATGCACACACACTCACTCAACCACACACAAACACACACACGGAGGCGGATGTGTTTGAAGTGCATTTGAGCATAAGGATGAGGAGGTGCTGACTGAGCGTGTGCGTGAGAGTGCTTATGTGTGCGTACGTGTGTGTGTTTGGAGAGGCAGGTACGTTCATGTCCTCAGACATCTTTGCCTTAAAACTCTCAACACCCGCCAGGAAGGCTCCAACCCCCCCCCCCCTCATTCTCTCTCTCTCTCTCTCTCTATACATATATTCTCTCTCGCTCTCTCCCTCTCTCTCTCTCTCTATATATACTCTCTCTCTCTCTATATATATATATATTCTCTCTCCCTCTCTCTCTCTCTCTCTCTCTCCCTCTCTCTCGTCCATTCTATTGTCCCCCAGACAGGTTGGCAGACTGATGAAGAGCAGATGATGGAAAGACATAAACCCCAGAGAAACATACAACCCCCCCCCCCCCCCACCCACACACACACACACATACACACACTCACACATTTTGTGTGCGAGTGTGTGTGTGTGTGTGTGTGTGTGTGTGTGTGGGGGGGCGTGTGTAGGGGCTTATATGTGCATGGGAGTGCATGTATCTACTTGTTCTGTTCAGGAGTTCAGACAAAGCTTGTTTAGTATTTGGTGTGTGTGTGTGTGTGTGTGTGTGTGTGTGTGTGTGTGTGTGTGTGTGTGTGTGTGTTGAACAGGGGGGTCTTTCCACACGTATGTAATCATGCGTGTCAGAACATGCTAGCCTCCCGACGGCGGCAGCCCTCAAACTCACCAGACTCTTCGCTCTACTTGTACTTTACGTATTATTATTATGTATTTTTATTCTTTACATATTAAATGTATTATTCATTCACAGTGGGACTACAATACTACACTAGAGTCTAGAACAGTATTCTAGGACGAGTGTTTCCTATAGAATACCAATAGTACTACTAGAATACTGTAATACTCTGGTATACTACTTGAATAATACTACTACAATACTGTTATAATGTAGTATTCTCTAATAGTATTGCTACAATACTGTAATGCCTTAGTATTCACTAATAGTTCTACGACAACCGGCCCGTGGGAGAGGGGAAAGGTTTGGTCCCAGACTAGGGTGTCGTCAAGACAACAACACCCATAACGACACCCTCTCAGAGGAAATGATGTAATGACAGACTGGGAACACTGACAGAGAGAGAGGAGAGTGGAGGAGAGAGAGAGAGAGAGAGAGAGAGAGGTGAGAGGAGATAAAGAAAAGAGTTCAGAAAGGTGTGAGCTGGAGAAAACAGAGAGGGAAACAGAGAGGGAGATAGATGGAGAAAGAAGGGGTGGAAGGGACAAAGAAAGAGAGAGGGAGAGGAAGAAAGGGTGAGGAAGACTGGTGATGTAGGAGAGAAAGAGAGAGAGACAGAGGTGATGCAGGTGAGAAAGAGAGGGGGAGAAAGACAGAAGTGATGCAAGTGTGAGAGAGAGAGAGAGAGAGAGAGAGAGAGATGCTGCAGGAGAGACTGTGGGAACCTAGCAGGTTGTTTTCCCCACAGCCGTCGAGTCTAACGGCTCCACAACCCCCTCCCCGTGATTATCCCCCTCCCCGCCTCCCCCTCCAGGTGTCACCAGGGCTCAATACCAACGTCCAGATGGTCACCTGCAGCAGGTAGAGATAATGAAGGGATTCTGCTTATTGGAGATTTAATTAACTCATTAGGAAACTATTAACCATTTTATGTAATAAAGCAGACTCCTCTATTATTCAATACTTGGGGAATACTGATCAATGTCATTATGAGCATTTTGGGGATAGACTGTACAGATACCTGTTATTAAGGAGCAGGTAGGGGTTAGACAGTACAGAGACAGGTCATTAAAGGGTAGGTAGGGGTAAGACAGTACAGAGGCAGGTCATTAAGGAGCAGATAGGGGTGGGGGTCATCTTGCTTTAGGACTACAGGTATCCTAGATACCTGTACATATCTGGGATACCTCAATTAACGTCCTGTCCCCAGGTAACGTGATACGAATTGTGTTTTAAACATGGTTAACGGCTGACTTTATGACCAGTTTCATGATCTGTTCGGATGGTGGAAGGACAGCATTCAGGAGCTGAGATATCAAGTCCGCCTACGTAATCAAATAAGTTGAGCACGTGGTGTTGTATTTCTGATGGTATTTACTAGGAAACAACTCCATCTGCTGGCAGATCAGTAGAATAACCTGAACCAGTAACTTCATTCGGACCGTTGCATTCAACAGCAGGGACATATATAAGTATCGACACGCCGATGATTATCCGTTCAACATCGAATGAAATGTGAATTCTTAGGTACCCAAACAATTCAAACTTGACTTATTTAAAAAATATTTAATCGCACTTAAGTGAAACGCAGGTCCAACTTGCTTGGCCATCGTGACGATTCGATTGGTTTGAAGTTTAGCCCAGACTTCAGAGCAAAACTCGTGTTTTCTGAGTTTTATTTCCATTTCATTCTTCAAGAATGAAATGGAAATACAAGAATTATTCTTGGATCCTTGTAACAGTGGCTTAGTTTCTGCTAAGGGCCCAGTATTTCCCTTCTGGGATTATGAAACTACAATTCATCTCTAGTAAACGTTTACATTTAAAAGACGCTTTTATCCAAAGCGACTTACAATAAGTACATTTGTAAGATGAGAAACAATATACCTCTGTTGTTGGAGTAAGGATGTTCATAGAAAGTGCCAAGCACTTCGTTACACGACAACCCTTTCCCAGTATACACACAGTCCCGTCTCCAAAGCCATCGACTTTCTAACCAAGGACTTGATTTGATGGCAGATGATAGGGTTCAAAGATAAACACATAAGAGCACAAACACACCACGGACCACACTGTGTTTTTACATCTTTATTTTACAAAGGATCTACTGGCTCATCTCAGAAGGTCCTGTTGGGAGACAAGGACAGGAAGTTAGGAACCGGCCAATCAGACGTCATGCAGATCAAATCCATGGTACACACACCAAGAGGTTCACTACATGAACCCCAACACAAGAGGTTCAGTATATGAACCCCAACACATTTCTGCATGGACGTCTACACGTCTCCTAGTCCATGTGTGATGTGTAGTGATGCCCTCACGGCGGGACCTCCCAGACTTACTTTGCCACGATGCTGTCGGTCTTGGCCAGCCTCAGCAGGGAGTCATCAGCTTCTCCCTGAGGATTGTGGGATATGCAGTTTATTTAGAGAGAGGCGCACCATGGAGCAACAACACAGTCCACATAAACAACATCTAGAGAGCGACAGTTCTGCGGATTTACATCGAAATGCATTTGCATTTATTGCAAATGCAAGTGTGATGACAACCTCAGTTATTGCCCATTTCTTTTTACATCATAGCAAAACATATTTCGCAGACCCCCACAAGATGTCCTTGATATAAAAACGTGTTGAATATCATTATCAGCGATTTAACAGTGTGAAATATTGTCCAATGTCCAGTCTTTACACCAAGACTCATCTAAATGAGATGCGTCCTATTTCAAAAAGCCATTTGGTTTTGCAAGAGAATATCGCCAAACTAACATCAGTGCAGTGCGCTTATACCATTATCCTTTCAATAAGGCTCATAGTTTGGATCTAACGGATAATAAAGAACAAAGCTGTTGAGAGCCCTATAGAGCTCCTTGTGCACGGCGATGCGTCTCAAACAAGAGAACGCAGATCATTGTATTTGTAAAGGTTTATATTTCCACACTTTCAGACAACTTCTCGTTGAACTTGTTGAGACGGGGGGCTGACTCTCGCCCGACATCGGACATGTTTTTTTTCAGTTTGTCTAGAGCTCTGGTCCGCATCAAGTGCCTCTAAGGCAATAACATGTGGCGCTGTGTAGTATGTTGTGTTGTGTAGTATGTTGGGTAGTGTGTCGTGTGGGTTAGTGTGTCGTGTGGGTTAGTGTGTCGTGTGGGTTAGTGTGTCGTGTGGGGCAGTGTGTCGTGTGGGGCAGTGTGTCGTGTGGGGCAGTGTGTCGTGTGGGGTAGTGTGTCGTGTGGGGTAGTGTGTCGTGTCGGGTAGTGTGTCGTGTCGGGTAGTGTGTCGTGTCGGGTAGTGTGTCGTGTCGGGTAGTGTGTCGTGTCGGGTACTGTGTCGTGTCGGGTACTGTGTCGTGTCGGGTACTGTGTCGTGTCGGGTACTGTGTCGTGTCGGGTAGTGTGTCGTGTCGGGTACTGTGTCGTGTCGGGTACTGTGTCGTGTCGGGTAGTGTGTCGTGTCGGGTAGTGTGTCGTGTCGGGTAGTGTGTCGTGTCGGGTAGTGTGTCGTGTCGGGTCGTGTCGGGTAGTGTGTCGTGTCGGGTAGTGTGTCGTGTCGGGTAGTGTGTCGTGTCGGGTAGTGTGTCGTGTTGGGTAGTGTGTTGTGTGGGGTAGTGTGTCTGGTTGGGTAGTGTGTCCGGGGGTGAGAACATGAGCCCCGACGGCCCCCTGTACATACCATTCTGCGGATGGGGCCACAGATGGCGTAGGTCTTGAACTGACCGTTGAAGCGACCAGTCACCTTGTCCACCTGCGGCACCACGACGTTAGATGTAGTAATACAAAAAATATTAACATAATATAACACGAATACCTAAAACTAGATAAAACAAAAAAATAGTTGAGACTAGGATGTATCTTCCATAACATTCACCACTATGTTTAAGTATATAGTGACTAAGCATCCACCACACACTACATAACTGAACCACGAAACCAAGGAAGATCTGTCATTAAAAACGTCTTTAACACTTACTTATATAAAAATGCTGATCCACGTATTAATTAACAATGTTTTACCTCAGCAATGTTGATCTGGATGGAGGCGTGGTCTTTGGCCCCAATAATTCTGTTGCTGGCGGAGCTGCAGAACAAAACAACGTCAGGATGGACAGTACAGGATTACAACCACTAACCCAGGAGTAATACATTCAGATCTAGCTCTACATGAGGTTTTCCCAGAGGGTTCGTAGGGAAACATGTACAGTTAACCACTGCAATGTCAACACCAGACTAAAATTATAAGAGATTTACCCACATTTAGCATTTATCCGCAGACGCCTTTAGATACACGTCATCAACCCTGACACATCACAGGTAGGGGTCATCCAACCATCACAGGTAGGGGGTCAGGGGTCATCTAACCATCACACATCACAGGTACCAACCAGAATTAACGATTCCTTACCACTTGCGGGGGACATACATGTCCACGAATTCTCCGGCGTCGTTCTGCATGATGAGGACTTGGGGTCAGGCAGTCACTAAACAAACTGCATGATGGAGAGACACGCTGGTTAGCTCATGCTATCGACAGCTTCAGTGCGTCGCATTAACGGCTGAAGGAGCGACTTCACGGATATAAAACTGCTTATCTCCGGGGTTAACCGGGTCGAGGCTGGGGTTCAACCCCCGACCTGATGGGTCGGAGCCGCGGGGGGCGAGCAACACCCCGGAGCGGCCGCCGGAGCCACGGCGCCCCGACATGTGGCTCCGCTCCGGGGCTCCAGACCACTGCTCCCGCCGCCCTCCCAGACCCCTTAGGACCGGGACCAGGACTCATCCGGACCCGAGCCTCGGCTCGGTGCCCCGCTGACGGCTTACGTCTTACATTCTGACACAAAATGGGAGATTCTACGCGCAGTTTCGTTATAAAATGGAAGATTTATGCGGAGAGCTCGACTCTCACTCACCGTGCAGACAAATGGCCGACAGGAAAGGAGGAAAAAGTTCCCGGATGAATAGAAAAAAACCTTGTCTGATACTGCTTCCGGTGCCCTGGTGACGTATTTCCTTTACCGCCCTCTAGTGGTGAACAGGGTTAATGTACCGCCTCCTAGTGGTGAACAGGGGTAATGTTCCGCCCTCTGGTGAACAGGGGTAGTATACCGCCATCTAGCGGTGAACAGGGGTAATGTTTCGGCCTCTTGTGAACAGGCGGGAGGTAGATTTGGTAGCCCCGCCAATTCTGCCGGCGGCTTGAGTTCGCCCTGCAGAAGGGCCTGGAGAAGAGCAATACAATTCTATATTCGATACTTTTTTGCGGGAGCCAATCACCAAGCTGGCTTTTCCCCCTGGCGCGCTATTGGCTGGTGGAACACAATGACGACAGGGAAGCGATGACAAGCAGCCAATTGCGTATAGAGGAATTTGAACTATGTCAATTGCTAACACCTCTTGTATAGTACTGGAGAAAATGACTGCAGCTTCCCCAGACACACGTGCGGTCTACGATTGATCTTGGTCTGGCTACAGCCAGGCTAGACGGCGGAGTACAGCCTCCCTTCCTCGACACCAAACCAGACACTTTTTTATGTAGTTTTTATATTCCTCTTTTAAGTTTTTATTGATGTTAATCATAAATATTATGCAACAAAACATTCAAAATCGAACCAACATATACAAATATTTTGGAAATCTTTTGTACAGCAGTCTATCTAATAAGGTGAGATTTATTCTCCATTTCAAAATAAATTAAGAATAGGTTTCTTTTACAAAAAATAAAACATACAATGAGAAAGAATACATAACATATATAATGTAATGTATAATATATGTGTAATATATACACAGTATATATGGTATATTCCCTATATATAAACACACGGTGTATCACGCAGTGATGTCAAACGATGTAACAGGGCTTATTTTTTGCTAGACTGGAGCAACGACGGCGGCCGTAGCAGCAGCCATACGGTGGCTCGCTAGCCTCTATGCCCTGTAGTGCACGGGTGGTGCCTGGGTTTTTGCTGGACACAGGTGCAGGCCACGGCGATGCTGCAGGGACACCTGCACCAGGAGTCGGGCGCGGTGTCGTTCCGGTAGAAGACGTACACCTCGATGCAGACGGGCCACGGTGTCAGAGTCGAGGGGCCCGCGGGGCAGCCCAGGCAACTAGCCTCCTCCAGCGAGTAGGGCACCCGGTGGTTGTCTTCGTTCTTGCTGATCACGGAGGACAGGTGCACGGGTGAGACAGACACGCAGACAGACAGGTAGGAAGACAACAATACAGGCAGAGTGATGCAAACAGACAGACCCAAAACGGATACAGACAGGCAGACAGACACAGTCACAAAGTGATACAGACACAGACAGCACAGAGTGATGCAGACAGACAGACAGCCCCAGAGTGATACAGACAGGCAGACAGACAGACTGGCACAGAGCAATACAGACAGACAGACACAGAGTATAACTGACAGACAGACAGATAGACAAAGTCACAAAGTGATACTGATACAGACTGTCCCAGAGTGATACATACAGACAGACAAGACAGTCAAAGAGTGATACAGGCAGACAGACAGGCAGATACCTACTTTATTGTCCAGGGTGCCACAGCGTTGGATAGCAGACGTTGACCTGCGAGGTGCCTGAACGTTGCGACCTGGACGGTTTCGTGGGCGGTCACCTGCTTACACTTATCTTGCGAGCACCGAGAGGCCAGTGCGTGTGGTTGCGAGCACTGAAAGGCCAGGGCGACCGGCATCATGAGGCACTGCACACACACACACACACACACACACACACACACGCACACACGCACACACACACACACACGCACACACGCACACACACACACACACACACACACACACACACGCACACACACACACACACACGCACACACACACCGTGTGGATTAACACCTTCACTTTTACAAACAGAAATAATCCAAAAAATGCCAAATCCTTTTCAAGGCAGAAGGAACAGGAGCTACTCACCAGCCAAACCATGCACTTCATCTGAGACACTGTGTGGAGCATAGCTTGCTAAGGGCTGTTTTGGAATGCTGACGAGTATTGGGTATTGGTGAACAGTGCTGGCTGGCATATATAGCCGATACATTTGCATGCTGACGCGGTGGAAGCTCTACTCAGGGATTCCACCGTTACGGCTAGACTGCAGCGGTAGCCAAGGGGGTCCTCCACTATCACCCTCACCCGTCCTCTGTTCAACTTGTTCATGGGCCAAGACCAGGAAGGCGTCTGCCCTGAGGTCAGAGAGGGGTCAGCTCATCCCACCAATGGGGAGCCAGGACCATAAACCATGGGGATCTAGCCGATGTCAAATGATCATCATCAGGAACCGAGGGGAGGAACCTAGGGAAGGAGAGCAGGAACTTTGGGAAGGAGAAGGAAACTAGATAAGAAGAGAGGAAACTAGATAAGAAACCAAAGGAAGGGGACAAGGGAGCGCGTAGAAGCAGTATCCTCTCTGTGGTGAATTTGAGTGGCATCATATGTCTGCAATCTGATTAACTGTATCCTCATCGACATTCAGTGGCTTGGACATGCTGGACTGCAAGACAAAAAACTTGACCATGGACATATTGACGTAACGTAGTCTAGACCTGTAGGCGAGTCAGACTCTTCTGTGAGGTTTCTGGGGAATTAGCTCTCATGCGAAAGTCATGCGAAATTCTGCTAAGGGGATCCCCTCATCCCCCAGGTGGAGAGGACAGCCCAGTGTTCCTGGCCCGGCTGCTCCCATCCTTTGGGTTGCAGCAGTTCTTTTGGCGTAGATTTGACTCGATTTGACTCAAATGACCCGGTATTATTTGTGCTTCAAAGCTCCTTTCTTACCTCCTTTAGGGTACAGTGGACCATTCAGAAAGGATGGGTTATTCAATTCTTTTGTGAATCACCCTTCAAGCCATTCCCATTATTCCTTCCTTGTCCATTGATAATAAAACGTATATAGCAAACATTTAGCGGGGGTTCCCTGCTCTTTGTTGCCACACTTTTTATGACATATTGCCACATGAAAATGCGTGATTAAAACAAGGGTTATTTGCTTAGACAAAGGGTAAGTAAGGTAGCAGGTTGGCAACAGATAAACAATGATAGCAGCTCGCCAACAACAAACCAATCCAGGTCTTATTTAGTGAGGCTCTGAAGTGTTACTTTGGAACGTTATCAATACTTCAGTTACAATATTAAATATAGCTGCGAGCAGCAATGTGGGTGTCAAGCATAATGGGACTCGATAAACTAATTCTGTTGGATGGACGTAATTGGCTGGGTGGCTACATGATGACCGTCCCGGTAATCGGTAAACTAATTCTGCCGGACGGACGTAATCGGCTGGGTGGCTACATGATGACCGTATCGGTAATCGGACGGACATAATCGGCTAGGTGGCTACATGATGACCGTATCTATAATCGGACGGACGTAATCGGCTAGGTGGCTACATGGCGACCGTATCGGTAATCGGACGGACGTAATAGGCTAGGTGGCTACATGACGACCGTATCGGTAATCGGTTAACTAATTCTGCCGGACGGACGTAATCGACCAAGTGGCTACATGACGACCGTCTCGGTAATCGGTAATAACGACAGCTGGTGGAATGAACTAGAGCATTATGAGAGTACGCGTCTCGGTAATCGGTAAACGAATTCTGCCAGACGGACGTAATCGGCTGGGTGGCTACATGACGACCGTCTCGCTAATCGGTAATAACGACAGCTGGTGGAATGAACGCGTCAATGTTTACAAAATGGAAAAATGACCCTGCCTAGTGGTAAGGGCGTCTGCCCGACAGAACAAATGACACAAATGCATAGGGGTATGGGGAGCAATATACCTGACAGAGACACAATGTTAACAAGCATCCGTTCTTGAGGTGGTTCATGAAGCATGTAATCCAGTAAGAATTGCAGTTTATATTGTAAGTGGGCGGAGTGGTTTATAAAGTCATTGTTGTTTGATGTCCTCCTGAGGTCAAAGGTCACCAAATTGTTTGGTTGTCCCCAGAATGATATCGTAAGTCTACGTAGCAAGTTTGGCTATGATATGCTAAAGAGTTGCTGAGAAGAGGCTTACTTCCTGTTAGGCGGCTTTGCCGTCAAGTTTAATTGGCTGTCACAGCCAAACGGTTGGGAATTAGAAAAAGCTGTTTGGTAGTTTGTTCAGCTTGGTCTGAAAATCAAATAGGGCGAGGTTCATGATGACTGGACCTAATCTAGCAAGTTTGGCTATGATATGTTAAAGAGTTGCTGAGAACAGGCTTACTTCCTGTTTGATTGGCTGTCACGGCCAAACAGTTTTGAATTAGAAAAAACAGTTTGGCACATTTGTTCAGCTTGGTCTGAAGATCATATAGGGCAAGTTTCTGAGTCTAAGTACCAAGTTTGGCTATGATATGTTAAAGAGATGCTGAGAACAGGCTTACTTCCTGTTTGGCGGCTTTGCCGTCAAGTTTGATTGGCTGTCATGGCCAAATGGTTTTGAATTAGAAAAAGCTGTTTGGCACATTTGTTTGGCTTGGTCTGAAGATCATATAGGGCAGTTTCATGATGATTGGACATAATCTGTGGCCTGTGGATATGTAATATTGATATTGACAACTTTCAACATGGCGGCCAATTTCTGATGTTGCCATGGGAAATATTTTACTAGCTATATGGGGCGGTCTGACAGTATCACCAGACATAGAAAATAAGTTTGAAATATACTCATGTGAAGAGAGAGGAGTTAAAACACGTCTTTGTTAATTATAGCGCCCCCTAGAGGTCAATGGTCACCAAATTCATTGAGTGTTCCTGCGATGACGTCATGGGTCTATTTACCAAGTATGGTTATGATATGTCAAATGGCTGCTGAGATATTGGCGTATTTCCTGTTTGGCGGCTTCGCGGTCGAATTTGATTGGTTGTCGCAGATATTTCCGTGATATATAATTTTCTAGCTACATGGGGAGGTCGGATAGTATCACCAGACATTGAAAATTTGCTTGAAATATACTCATGTGAAGAGAGAGGAGGTAAAACACATAGACATTAAAAACAACACCCCCTAGAGGTCAAAGCTCACCAAATTCATTGAGTGTCACCATGATGAGGGTGACACTCATGGGTCTATGTACCAAGTTTGGTTATGATATGTCAAAGGGTTGCTGAGAAATTGGCTTACCTTGTGATAGGAGTAGCATTTTGAAGGTTTTGGACATAAACCAAGATGGCGGAAAATCCATCATGGCGCAAAATGACGTCATAGGGTGCGTTGAACTCGGCTTGGCTCAAGGATTCCAATGATACCTTGTTTGTGAATATTGGATGAATGGGTCGAAAGTTATAAACATGAATGCATGTCCAACTTTGACCTGTTGGTGGCGCTAGAGCTGATGGGCTAGCGACCTATTAGCTTGATGGGCTAATGGGGCTGTCCTGAACCAGTGTGCCAAATTTCACAACTTTTCACCAAGTCGTTCTATGGGCTGCCATAGACTCCCATGGCAGGTAAATAATAATAATAGGAATTCATACGAAAACAATAGGTTGTCTCGCAGCTTTGCTGCCTGACACCCAATTTATCACGTGTTTTCTAAAAATAATTGTTCATTATTTACAACAAGCAGCAGAGTGGTGGGTCTGTGCCAGCAGCAAGTTAGCTAGCTAGACAATTGTTACTTAGTTGAGATGATGTCTTTATTGGTTTTTGAGGTAGGTAATAATCATCGTAGCACTATTTCATTTTCAAACTTTACTTGCATGTTTTCTCGCGATAATACTTTTTCCTTTGTTCCCTTTATTTTGATTACACTGCCTTTAACTGTAAAAAAATTGCATTCAAAAACAAGATGACCACCCGCTAAAATATATTAAGCCCCTGATAGGCTGACTAATTGACATTTCTGTTTATCTGCCACAGGCCTATAAACTAGTGGGCTTTTACATCCCATTATGTAAGTCTCTACGTCAAACTACTATACTACGCAGCGTTTTATGGCCCTCTTTGGTTTCTTTGTTCTTTGGGGCTTTGCGCAGGGACCATAAAGCCGGATGACAAGCCTGTACAGTCGAGGAGTTAGGGAGACTTTAGATTAGGGCGCACGGAATGTTAAAAGATAGGGAAGCCTAACGTCAATTCAAAGTCAAAGCCAGCTTTATTGAAATTACGTTTATCTCCGACCCACGGTAGAGCAAGGAGAAAATTAGGTTAGATAAAATACGTAATATTTACAATAGACCTCTGAGGAATAAGTCCCGCCTCCGGGGCTCCCGGTTCCCTCAGTCAAATGTCTATGGGAAATAACATGGTTTTTTTGAATGATCGTACATAACAAACTCTGTAGGTGG
Source organism: Pollachius pollachius (assembly GCF_949987615.1). NCBI lineage: Eukaryota > Metazoa > Chordata > Actinopteri > Gadiformes > Gadidae > Pollachius > Pollachius pollachius. The sequence goes on from NC_136941.1 coordinate 3,954,086, forward strand.
CAAAGAAGTAAAAGCTGCGTCACGTTTTGAACTACACACTTTTTCCATCTAGTTTCGACTGGGTTTTTGGTTTGTCTGTGCCGTTAAAGTAGTAAACGATTATTAATGCTTTCTTAATGATAACGACAATAAAAAAGTGTGTAGTTCAAAACATGACGCAGCTTTTACTTCTTCGCCACCTACAAAAATATATCCCTTAAAGTCAGGTCTTAAAACGCCGCAGTCCGGAATTTAACACAAACGACAAACATGCAATTTCCAGCTTTGTGTTGAAAATACAATATTATGCTATAGAATCAGGTGTGATAAGCCGTAAAATTGCATGTCTGTTTAGTTAATGTAAAAAATAAACATTAAAAATAAATATGCAAAGGTGCATCAGGGTTTCCACGTCAGAGTTTGCTCCTATCCACAAACCCGGCGCAGGATCTCCAGGATTCCCTGTGGAATCCCTCTCTTATCGCACCGGGTTCATGGGGACTCACGCAGGGAAGACTGCGTAGTCGTCTGTGCAAATTAAGGCTTATTTGCACCTCACAGGTGTTTTCTACACCCACCGTGGAATCCTGACACGCAGCCAGGTTTCGGAGGACAACATTTAGTCATCTGCCTACTACTACTTGTTACTACTGTTGTCATCCCTCTGTGTCTTTCACCCTTGTGTGCATGTTTGTTTTCATATTGACACAAATATTCGATAATTATATGTTACGACCAGGAGTTTTTTATGTACGATATTTCAAAAACCCCATGTTATTTCCCATAGACATTTGACAGAGGCAACCGGAGCATTGGAGGCAGGACTTATCCTTCAGAGGTATATAAATAAATTCTAAATAGTGCAAAAGGTAAGGCAAAACAAAATGGTATACATAAAATGAAGTAAAAAAAGTGAATAGATAAATTGATTGAAATATCCAATGTGCTGCCTTTTTGTCTGATTTTCTTTGGGTTATTCTAGCAAAGTTTGTTTAGTATTGTGTTTTCTTTTGATAACCTGGAGTACTTAGTGTCTTTATCTCAATAGATAGGGTGGGGATTTGGGGTTGTTGTTTTTTTCCGGGCCACCCTGATGTTTTTTCAGCTTCCCTCCTGAATCTTTGTATTCTGGTACATTTTAATAGGATAAAAGGATTCAGGAGGATTCAGGAAGATTCAGGATTCAGAAAGATTCAGGATTCAGGGGGTATCAGCATTCAGGAGGATTTAGGAGGGAAGAACGCCCTTTTTCCCACCTTAACCAGTTTCGGAATTATTTTCGTTCGGGTAAACGGTTGAGCTAATGTGTAACTTCCCCCTTTCCCCCTTAATCCATTTAAGGGTTGTAACATATAAATATTGAATATTGGTGTCAATATGAAAACAAACATGCACACATGGGTGTAACACAGAGGGATGACAACAGTACAACATGACAACCCCTGTGAGTTGTTTATAAGTCTTAATTTGCAAAGACGACTACACAGACTTCCCTGCGTGAGTCCCCAGGAACCCGGTGCGATAAGAGAGGGATTCCACAGGGAATCCTGGAGATCCTGCAGTGGCCGTGTGGATAGGAGGCGTGGAAACTGACGTGGAAACCCTGACGCATATTTGCATATTTATTACTCATGTTTATTTTACATAACTTCCCAGACATGCAATTTTACAGCTTCCCCACCAGATACTATTGCACACTATTGTATTTTCAACCCAAAGCCGGAAATTGCATGTTTAACGTTTGTGTACAATTTTTAACTTTTTAAGGGCGAGAGAGAGAGAGAGCGAGAGTGAGAATGAGAGTGAAAGAGAGAGAGCGAGAGCGAGATAGACATAGGATCCCCAAGTCACTCGGATGGTGTCACTCGGGTGTTGTCCCCACCTCACTCGGATGGTGTCACTCTGGTGATTATGTCACTTGTATTATCCTGTTATGTTTACACATTAGCATTGCACACTATTCACATGTGCACATACAATTTACACAATATTATGTCCACTTTTTGTATTTGGTTTAATTAGGCCTATTTTGTCATAGCATATACTATGGACATTTTTTTTGCTACTGCCTTCCGCTTTTGTATTCCTTTGTTTTTTATATGTGACCTTTTTAAATGCTAGTCCCACTCTCTCTCTCGCTCGCTCTCTCTCCCTCTCTAAAGGTCTATATTATTTTTTGTCCTTCACATTTACATTAAATTTACATCTCTCTCTAACCAAATCCTTCCTAGTGGGACAATTCAAAATATGACTTCTCTGGCTCTCTATGAATCTATTTGTCCCTATGAATATCTCTCCCTTTCTGTCTCTCTCTGTGTCCCTCTGAGTATCTCTCCCTGTCTGTCTCTCTCTGTCTCTCTTTTTCACTTCCCAAGTTCACTTCAAGGGTGGACACTGGACAGTTTAAGGAAGAACATCGGAGCATAAAGTAATGTATAAATAATATATAAGAAATATATAAAACTTTCTTAACAGCAGCATTACAATAATAACAACTGCAGGCTCCAAAGATGAACGAAAAATAATTATGCACATGAATAAGGTATAAAAGGAAGTCATCAAAACAATCAATCACACACATACTATTTTTCACACACCCAAAAACTACCTGAAAGTCCAGTATTGTCCTCATCAAAATATTTTCCCTACATGATGCAGAACTGTAACTTTTGGCTAGTGTGAAATACTAAATTGCTTGTGAATTCTCAGCAGCTGCAGGAGGCTTTACAAAGGAGCATGACGACTTTTTCTGGCAGCAAAATCGCTAATCAAGTCATCATAATACACCCTATGTGCCACTTAAGCGTTCTTGTCCCATTGTTGACCGTAGATATGTTTTAATGAGTTTCAGTTTAGAAAAACTGCGCTGAGAAAGGATGCCCCGCCTCCGATGTGAAAACACGAGAGCTTTGAAGGCTTTACCATTTTTATATATATTATAATTTTTATATATTAGGTAAAAACATATAATTTGCTAGAATTGAGCGATAGGGTACGCAATTAAGAAAAAACAACGGTGGGCCTGTTCATAACTAATTTATATATTTTGTAATGTAATAATTTAATAATTATCATGACATTTTTTTTGCAACTTTCATTTTAGGGGCCCCTGCCAGGTACTTGGGGCCCTACCTACTCTGCGTACTCTGCGTATGAGGAGCGGTGGCCCTGCATCAGAGATATCTATTCTCATGGTAGAATTAAGCCTTCTAGTGCAGAGCATAACGATCGATTCATGTATTCATTGTAATTTATGTGCATTTACAATTTTAATAGCAAGAAATTGCTCAGCTCAGGTCAAAATCACAATAGACTCAATTATGGTCGATAGAAGAGGAGAAATCTTGCGGTTGTCTGACACCTAGTGGCTCAATCATGCAACTGCAGCTACCGCCGTCTTTATTGATATAGAAAGAGTAGGTGACGCAGGAGGAGACGTCATCCTGCACTTTGTTAAAGGTTCAAATACCCAAGAAAATATTATTTCCTCAAAAAAAGAAACATTAAATAAGTAGAGCCATCCACATCACTCACCAGATGGTAGAACCAAAGAGCCAGCGTATTCCAGTTTTTTTAATCAGACTCAGTCCGGTTATGATTCGACCTCAGACAGACAAGCATCGGAACGCTCCAAGTCAGACCTCCGGATCTTTCTGTCTCTCCGCGGCTCCATCTCCCGGTTCTCCTGGCTCCCGCTAATGCCCCCACCCCGGACCAGGACCCGGTAGAGCCCCGTCACGGTCAGACCTGCCAGGCCGGCGGAGACCCCCAGACCCACCAGCACCTGGGGGGTCCAAGACCAGTGGAACAAGACCAGAGCGGTAAGACACACAGGAGGACCAGGACATAGAACCAGACCGAGCCGGATTCAATCTGTTAGAACTAAACAGAACCGGACAGAACCGGACAAAACCAGATTCCTTAAGGAACTAGTTCCTTGAGAAGCAGCTATTACCAGATACACTTGTCCAGCATAAAGCAGGACAAGATGAAACCAGTTACCAGAGTTTGGTTTCTGGGGAAGCAATGCATGATGGGAATATAAACCAGGTCCATTGAGCTCCTACGAGGACCATACCATGTAGGGCACAGTGCAGGTGAGGAACAGCCGGATCTGGTCTGGGGTCTGGGACCCGGGGGCCGGGGAACCGGGGTACTCCAGGTCCACCACCCCCTGGGGTAGGACCCTCACCCCCCAGTACGCCCGCTTCCCCCGGCGGTGGGCCCAGTCCTGCACGTCACAGCGGTACGTACCTGGAAACACATCGGGTCAGGTGGTCTGTCTAGAGTAAACACACCTGGTCAGGTGGTCTGTCTAGAGTAAACGCACCTGGTCAGGTGGTCTGTCTAGAGTAAACACACCTGGTCAGGTGGTCTCTCGAGTGTAAGCACACCTGGTCAGGTGGTCTGTCTAGAGTAAACACACCTGGCCAGGTGGTCTGTCTAGAGTAAACACACCTGGTCAGGTGGTCTGTCTAGACTCTAGACAGACCACCTGACCAGGTGTATTTACTCTAGACTCTAGAGTAAACGCACCTGGTCAGGTGGTCTGTCTAGAGTAAACACACCTGGTCAGGTGGTCTGTCTAGAGTAAACACACCTGTTCAAGTGGTCTCTCGAGTGTAAACACACCTGGTCAGGTGGTCTGTCTTTACCTGTAAACACACCTGGTCAGGTGGTCTGTCTGGTGTGATGTAATATAGTATCTCATGTATTACACTAATATATCATGTCATATATTGCACTAGTATATGATATAATATAGTATAATATATTATGCCCTACACTAATCTATCATGTAATGTATTACACTAGTATACGATGTAATGTAGTATATTATAGTATCTCATGCATTACATTAATATATGATGTAGTGTAGCATAATATATGATGTATTACACTAGTAGCAAGTATGATATGTTTCATAGCACCACTCCAATAACATCCCATAATCTGCACACAATGACCTATATTGACAAGGTACCTGCGTGCTGCTCGGAGGCGGGCTCTAGGACCACGCGGTCCAGCCTCGGGACCTCCAGGCGGGAGAACAGGCGGTCGTCAGAGGTGATGACACCGCGGGCGAATCGCCATGACACCCTGGACCGGACATGGCACCACATCACTGTACTCCCACTGTGACCTTTGACCTTCACCACTAGGCCACCCTTTTCCAAGGCTATCTCTCCTCCTTCTTCTCCTTCTTTCTCCTCCGTCCTTTCCTCTGTCCTCCCCTCTTTCCTATCCACCATCAACCCCCCCCCCCCCCCCCCTCGATCTCGCTCCTCCCCACTCCTCCACACCTCCAGGAGTAAGGCCCCGGGCCTCCTCCCTCCTCTTAACTCCTCTCTCCTCCTCCCTCCCAACCTCCAGGAGTAGGGCCCCATGGCCTCTCTCCTCCTCTCTCCTCCTCACCCCTCCTCCTCTCTCCTCCTCACCTCCAGGAGTAGGGAGCCATGGCCTCTCTCCTCCTCTCTCCTCCTTTCTCCTCCTACTCCCTCCTCCTCTCTCCTCCTCTCTCCTCCTCACCCCTCCTCTCCCTCACCTCCAGGAGTAGGGAGCCATGGCCTCTCTCCTCCTCTCTCCTCCTCCTCTCTCCTCCTCACCCCTCCTCCTCTCTCCTCCCTCCTCCTCTCTCCTCCTCTCTCCTCCTCACCCCTCCTCACCCCTCCTCTCTCCTCTCTCCCCCTCACCTCCAGGAGTAGGGAGCCATGGCCTCTCTCCTCCTCACCCCTCCTCCTCTCTCCTCCTCACCCCTCTTCTCTCCTCTCTCCCCCTCACCTCCAGGAGTAGGGAGCCATGGCCTCTCTCCTCCTCACCCCTCCTCCTCTCTCCTCCTCTCTCCTCCTCACCCCTCCTCCTCTCTCCTCCTCTCTCCCCCTCACCTCCAGGAGTAGGGAGCCATGGCCTCTCTCCTCCTCTCTCCTCCTCACCCCTCCTCCTCTCTCCTCCTCTCTCCTCCTCCCTCCTCCTCACCTCCAGGAGTAGGGCCCCATGGCCTGCATCACGTCCCCCAGACAGTTGATCTCCAGGCGGCTTCCCTCCTGGACGGTGAGGGTCTCCAGGCCGCACCTCCAGTCGTCCACACATGGCACCCTGCGCACACGACACGCCTACCAGAACCCAGAACATCATCACCACACACACATGACGTCATCACACACAGACACACACACACACACACACACACACACACACACACACACACACAAACACCAGCCTCATGACATCACACACACACACACACACACACACACACACACAAACACACACACACACACACAAACACAAACACACACACATGCTCTTCCTCTTTTGGCAGGAAGCTGGCGGCTCATGAATATGCAAATATGCTCTGCGTGTGGAGGCTGGTGTGTGATGATGTTGTGAGGCTGGTGTGTGTGTGTGTGTGTATGTGTGTGTGTGTGTGTGTGTGTGTTCTGTTCACCAATCTCCGGCAGGATGCCAGGCTGGTTATTGCTTGATTTCGTTACATAATATATGAAGCACAAGCCAGATTCACACAAATCCTCATATAAAGTTGAATTTAACATTCTATAAAACATGTTTTTTTTCATATTGTTTCTTGACAGATTTTACCGGATTTTTTTGAGTCAGCAAGAATGCTAGTCTATGGCTGTGTTACACTAAACACGCAACGAAAATAAGATGACATTAGAGAACTCAGAAACTACATTGAAAGTTTTATAACATAACAATAGATCAACAATCACAACAATATTCACAAGAAGGTTTTCATTAGTGAATAATCCCTCGAAAATAAGTGTCATTGTGTTTTTTCAATTATATCGACACAGGGATTCAGCAGCAGTCTGCAACCTGAATGCTAGATACCACTAGACCCTACACATTGCAACTTTAAAAAGTGAACATAGAAGTACAGACATAATACTTCAGTAGATAACTTCAACCTTACTAAGCACCATAACATAACAGTAGTTAAACCAAACTAGGCCTCATAACATTACAGTAGTTAACTTAAACCAAACAAATCTTCCTAACATTACAGTCGTTAAACCAAATGATCTTCCGAACATAACAGCAGTTAAACCAAACTTATCTTCCGAACATTACAGTAGTTAAACAAAACTAATCTTCCGAACATAACAGCAGTTAAACCAACTAATCTTCCGAACATTACAGTAGTTAAACAAAACTAATCTTCCGAACATAACAGTAGTTAAACCAAACTAATCTTCCGAACATAACAGTAGTTAAACCAAACTAATCTTCCGAACATTACATTAGTTTAACCAAACTAAGCCTCGTAACATTACAGTTTTAGTTATCCATACTGACACAAACACAACATTACATCCCAGTCCTACCTTGTCTTCTCCTCCAGGCCCAGTCCCCTTCTCGCCCCTCTGACACAGGGTCTGCGTTCTCAGACCCACCCCACAGGGAGCGCTGCAGTCTGAGCTGTCCGTGATCACCTCCGACCCCACCACCTCCAGGTCGGCCAGAGAGGCCTCAGAGAGCGGGATAGGTCGAGAGGGGACGGGAAGGAGCAGCAGGAGGAGGAGGAGGAGGAAGGGTACGGGACACCAGACAGCCATCTCAGAGACAGAGAGAATCCAGCGTCTGTTCAGCTGGACACAGTTGGACGTTTAAATGTGGTTGCCGCGGTGACCACACGTTTAAACGTCGACGTCGCAGCGGGCGTCATGTGTTTCTGGCTCTTTGAATATGCGACATTAGTTATAGAAACAATGAACCAACTGGGTGATTGCCTCCAAACAATGTGGTGTTCAAATAATAAATAAACACATACTTCCCCAACTGAAAAATAATTCAAATGGGCTCCGATGTTTGTTAAACTAATCTCCATGACAACGAGGTTAACCCAATCACCTTGAGTCGGAACCGCTCGTTTTCTTTCAAGTGATTCCTAGAACTCCAAACATTCAAAGGCTGAGTGATCATAATAATTACCAGAAAAATTGTTTTCCACTTGTCCTCCGCTAGATGGCACTGTTGCTTTAAAAAGACCGAAGAGCAAACTCACAACAGAGATAATAACGAATACTCAGCCCCTCAACAATCAAGATGTTCACCTAACAGTATGATTCATTCAATCACTTACTTCTTATTGTTACAGCAAGATATTCATATAAAACAATAAGACAGCGACTAGAGGAGTGTGAGAGAGAGAGAGAGAGAGAGAGAGAGAGAGAGAGAGAGAGAGAGAGAGAGAGAGAGAGAGAGAGAGGGACTGACTTGTCAGCAGGGTTACGTTGACATTCAGACTAATTGATTCATCACCTGTCATTCATCACCTGTCCTCGCGACATCACTTCCTGCTCAGCAGAGCCTTCTCCCTCTTTATGTTAGGAGGGTTGTGGACATGATGTCCTGATGCCTGTCCCTGCAGGAAGCTCTTGAGAACCAAATCTCTCTGTCCGCGCCACCTAGGGAAAGAGGACAGAGATTAGGAGGAGTTCATCTCTGTAGACGAGACAGCAAGTCACACTGAACCTCATCTCAAGATATGACTACTGCTGATGATACCTCTACACAGGAGGAGGTGGAGGAGGAGGAGGAGGGAGGGGAGGAGGAGGAGGAGGTGAGGAGGGGAGGAGGAGGAGGAGGAGGTGAATCATATAATATATACTCACCTATTCATATAGTATATGCTCATACATACACATTATATATTATATGCATGTGTGTGTGTGTGTGTGTGTGCGTGTGTGTGAGTGTGTGTGGGAAGTGTTTAATGTTAAAGTCACAAAAAAGAGACTCAGACACTGAGAATACAAAGGGACACACACACACACACACACACACACACACACACACACACACACACACACCTGGTGTGACAGATGCCCTTTCCTAAGAGTCCAGCCCTGCTGCACCTGTCCTGTAATTGGACCACAGCAGGGTGTGTGTTTGTGTGTGTGTGTGTGTGTGCTATTGTGTCTGTGCTTGTGTGCGTTTGTGTCTGAGAGACACTAAAGCGCACCTTCAATTAATTTCACTTGAGGTCTGACATTTATATATTGCTGCCATTGGTGGGAACCCGTGAGAGAGAGAGAGAGAGAGAGAGAGAGAGAGAGAGAGAGAGAGAGAGAGACAGAGCATGTGCGTGTGTTTGTGTTAGAGACAGAGACAGAGAGACGGTGTGCATGTGTATGGGTGTGTTTGTGTGTGTATCATTTCATATATTAGATGTTGAGGCTGTTAAACATGAACCACACTCACAAACTCACACTATTAAACCATCTGAGCTCTCTCTCTCTCTCTAAGACAGATAGTGTGTGTGTGTGTGTGTGTGTGCACTTCATCATATCATATATTTGATACTTTTACATGTCACTATGTGTCACGTTTTCAAACAACCTTAATTTTAATGCTACAGCTATCACGTCTGTGAGAGAATGCCTCATGCTTCAGGCATCTACCTCACCCTCTCGCTCCCTCTCTCCATCTCTCAATCTCCATCTCCCTCTCACTCCCTCCCTCTCCCTCCCTTCCTCCCCCTCCCTCCTTCCTTCTCTCCATCTCCCTGTCTTTATCTTACTATCTCTGTACCTTCCTCTCTCTAACTCTCCTTATCTCTCTCCCCCATCTCTCTCTCTCATTTTCTCTCCCCTCGTCCTCTCTCGGTCTGGACCAGTGACCGGTGGTCTGACTAAGACCCAGTGGAGGTATCAGTACCCCTCCCTGATGTCCTCTCCGTCGATGGGCAGGGGTCATGAAACAGTGGGAGGGAACACTGGAATGGAAACTCAGAGATAGAGTGTTTCAATCCTCATCGTCAGCCACTGCTCACAGACTCACCACCTGGTGGAGTCCAACCATCGCCCTCCTCTGTGCCGTCTCAGTCGGCTCACGGACCAGCTCGATCCGGTTCCCTGGTGAAGGGGATGGAGTTCCTGATGGAGGGCTTCCCGGAGCAACACGAGTGGTTCCACGTTGACGTCGCTGCAGAACGGACGCACCATGAGCTGCTCAGCTTCAGCTGGGAGGGGTTATGAACACCAGCAGAGAGAGAGCACACAGACACACACACACACACACACACACACACACACGTTTTGGACAACCAATCATTCAGATAACCGACAGTTGGCTATTGGTGGACAGAAAGGATAAAACATCCTTCTACCACGCGAGTGACAGCAGGAGAATACAGGTACTACGACGATCCAGGATCCAGGAGAACGTTCTGCCAAACGCCCCGATCGCCGCCTCCTGCTCCTGGGGTCAAGGAGCAGGGATCCATTCACGCCGTGTGTATGGATGTCAGAGTTCATCGCTCATCAAACCAACTGGCGTCTGGTGCCCTGTGAAGGAGGCCTGCCAGCGTTCCGCGGCCCTGAACCACTCGTTCTCTGACGCTTCCTCCGACAGGAGCGGTGTTCTGATGGATCATCGCTCGTTGCTTTGTGTTCTGCAGGCGAAGGCCACAGTCTGGAGAGCACAAGCGAATCCATCCTCACTGGATGTTTCTGGTGGGAATATGGAGAGTTTATGAAGGTAAACCGGGATGAAGGGGATTCTGTCCCCAGTTCACGCTGTAACATGCAACCTGGCATCACGTATGTCTATGTGTTTGCATATGTGTGTGTGTGTGTGTGTGTGTGTACACACGTGTGTGTACGTGTAGGCATATGACTATGTATCTGTGTGCCTGTGTGTGTGTGCAGGCATGTGTGTGCAATGTATTTATGTGCACTTATGTGTTTGTGTAAGTGTTTTGGTGGGTGCATTCAAGTGTGCGGTGTTTCTTTGTGTGTATGTATGCTTCCGTGCGGTAACGTTTGTGTGTGCGTGCGGTCACATGTGTGTATGTGTTTGTGTGTTTGTGTGCGTGCGGTCACATGTGTGTTTGTGTGTGCATGCGGTCACATGTGCGTGTGTAAGTGTGTGTGTGTGTGTGCATGCAGTCCTGCCTACTAAACATCCCCAGCTGAATTGAAGCACGTTTGGTCTGAGATGTTTGAGCTCAGCCATCAGATGTAACGCATCATTTATCTGGTTCTTTACCATGGAGAGAACCATGACAAAGGATAGCACAAATAAGAAACAAAAGAAGAATACTTCATTCACCGTCTACAGAGAAATACGTCTTAGATGAGGAGGTTGCGGGGGGGGGGAGGGAAGGGATAGGATGGGAGGTGGGAGAGGAGGAGGAGGAGGAGGATTGGAGGGGAGGGGAGGAGGAAGAGGGGGAGCAATGACAGCTTGTATCCCCAACACATCAAGCTAATCAGCTAGCATGATTGACGCAGTGTGATCGCACAAACACACACAAACACACACACACACACACCTACATCTACACACACACACACACACACACACGTCTTACTGCCTGTTCCTCCCAGACCCTGACGATTGATCAGTGATCCATAACAACAACGGCCTTGTGCCAGAGCAGCCACTCATCGGTCAGACAGACCCACTGATCAATAATCTTTAAAGCTCCACATACATTCTGTACACAGGAGCGAGGCCAAGCCGTTGCACAAACCTCACCTGAACAAGTTATCTGTTGGTCTGGTCTGTTATCTGTTGGTCTGGTCTGTTATCTGTTGGTCTAGTCTGTTATCTATTGGTCTGGTCTGTCATCTGTTGGTCTAGTCTGTTATCTATTGGTCTGGTCTGTTATCTGTTGGTCTAGTCTGTTATCTGTTGGTCTAGTCTGTTATCTGTTGGTCTGGTCTGTTATCTGTTGGTCTAGTCTGTTATCTGTTGGTCTGGTCTGTTATCTGTTGGTCTGGTCTGTTATCTGTTGGTCTAGTGACTAGACCAACAGATAACAGACTGCAGACAACACACTAGACTCTTGTCTGTCGTGTATTGGTCTGTGTAGTCTTCAGAAGTGTAAAGCGGTTTGTATTCTGCAGGTGTCTTCTTATTCTTTTGAGTTTTAGAGGGGGAAATGCTGGACACTGGCTGCTGTTTGCATCTCTCTTCTAATAGAGGTTCTTCACCTGGTAATATATATTTTACACACACACACACACACACACACACACACACACACACACGCACTCACACAGAAAAAGAGAGATGGAGGGAGGGAGAAAGGAAGAGAGAGAGAGCGAGAGAGAGAGAGAGAGCGAGAGAGAGAGAGAGCGAGAGAGAGAGAGAGAGAGAGAGAGAGAGCGGAAGAGAGAAGTTGTAAAACTAGGTATTTTTGTAAGAGAGGAAGTGTGATCATCCAGAAGAACAGAGGCCAAGATGTTCTGTGAATCGTCCTCAGATAAAAGCTCAATTAATAGCTTCCCAGGGCTTCAAGTCCTTACAGTACATCTGCATGTCAGTCAGGCCTGAATTACAACCGCAACAAAGGCTCGGAATAATTTCATCACAATAAAGGTCCCCAGGGCAAGCTCTTAATGTGAAATCCTCATACATGGCGGCAGCCTGCTTTTAATCTGATGCACGGAGGACTAGTCCTCATGGAGAAACCGATGAATAACACAGATTCAGGGAAGAGGAGGAGGAAGACGAGTTAAAATTAAGAGAAAGACATGTCTTTCTCTCCTCCAGAGAGGAGGTGTTGGATGACAATCAGTGGTAAAGGAAAAAAGAGTGGATGTGTGCGTGGGCTTGTGTGCGTGTGTGCTTGTGCACGTGCTTGCGCTTGTGTGTTCGTGTTTCTGAGTGCGTGCGAGTGTGTGTGTGTGCGTGTGCGCGCCTGCATGTGCGTGTGAGAGCACCTGGGCCTACTTGAAGTTAAAGGTCTGAGCTGTAAAGTTGATCAATTTGATGTTTCTTCTGTCTGGGGAGAGAGAGGATCCCTGGAGGTCAGAAGTCTCTGGGATCAACTGTGAAGTACCGTTATTCAGAACATTCATAATTCAGCGGGAACACGCCTCATCATGAAACACTTGTCTCCCTCAATCAGAAGCTGACCGCTACTCAGCGAGAGGACATGCATAATACACCATCACATATTGATGTTTAATAATATAACAGCACCGGGATCAGCAGTCCTGTTATAGCAGAACCTCTGATCCAGTAGTCCTACTGTGTTACAGCAGAACCTCTGATCCGGCAGTCCTAGATTAAGAGATGTGAGACTACTGCACCACGCACTTGTCTTGTCTAGATCAAGAGATGTGAGACTACTGCACCAGACTCTAGTATAGATTAAGAGATGTGAGACTACTGCACCAGACTCTAGTATAGATTAAGAGATGTGAGACTACTGCACCAGACTCTAGTATAGATTAAGAGATGTGAGACTACTGCACCAGACTATAATCTAGATTAAGAGATGCGAGACTACTGAACCACGCACTTGTCTTGTCTAGATCAAGAGATGTGAGACTACTGCACCAGACTCTAGTATAGATTAAGAGATGTGAGACTACTGCACCAGACTCTAGTCTAGATAAAGAGATGTGAGACTACTGCACCAGACTCTAGTATAGATCAAGAGATGTGAGACTACTGCACCAGACTCTAGTATAGATTAAGAGATGTGAGACTACTGCACCAGACTATAATCTAGATTAAGAGATGCGAGACTACTGAACCACGCACTTGTCTTGTCTAGATCAAGAGATGTGAGACTACTGCAACAGACTCTAGTATAGATTAAGAGATGTGAGACTACTGCACCATGCACTAGTCTAGAGTAAGAGATGTGGATCTCTCTGTATGTCTGAGCTCTGTGTGTAACTATTAATAACTAATAAACTCCCTTTCGTCTTACTCCTGCTCCTGCTGTGATCTCTCTCAGCAGTCCTCAACCGAGGCTGTGAGGCAGAGAGCGCTTTCTGTGATGTTTCAGTCTGAAGCTAGTTAGGCTGAGAACATCAGTCGCTTCTCAATTTCCTGTCTAGGAATAACACCCAGACAAGTGCAAATACACACACACACCGCCATACACAATGCCCCCCCCCCCCCTCTAAACACACACACACACACACACACACGCACACACAATTGTGTGTGTGTGTGTGTGTGTGTGTGTGCCTGACAAGCTCACGCTGTTGAAGACGATGATCTTTGTAGCGACCAGGTTGTGTTCATCAGTGAAACAGCAGGCAGTGCCTCGTTTCCAACAATTAAAGACGTAATGCTCTGCCATCTCCTGGGAAGCCTCGGAGGTTTGGACGCAGGTCGACAAGCGTGCATGTTCTTGAATCTGCAGTTCACTCAGAGGTCCGGGGGCCATCGCATGCTTGTGGGTGAAACCTCTCGTCGCTGCTCTGCTGTAATCATGCTGGATTGCTGGCAGGTATAAGTCTCTGATTATGGCCATCATAACTTCTCTAGTGATGACGGTGCTGCACACACACACACACACACACACGGACAGACACACACACACAACCACACACACATGTTGGACCTCGTTTGTGTGTCATGACAAAAACAGATGTGTGCACACGTGTGTGTGTGTCTTTCTGTGTGTTTGTACCTTACACAGACTCTGATATGAACGCCGTGCCGTGACGTCCCCATTGGTTGATAAAAGGGATTTCTGGTTCAGTGTGGTCGTCTGCGGGCCGCTGCTGCCCGACACACCTGTATCAACGGCGGGACGGCCCATGTTGGACTGGTTGAGGTGGACTGGAATGGCTCCCGCCTACAGCAAAAACTGATGAATATTCATTGTAATATACTGCCCTTAATCAGTTCTTAATGGAGGGCAAGACATAAAATAAGGATGAGGTACTGCCCTGGTCTAGCAGTGTCCTCGGATGGGCCATTAGTCTGAGAGTGACGTGCATATCTTTGTGTGCATTTGCGTGCAATTTGTGTGGTTGTGAATGTGAGTATAGTGTGTGTCTATTTAGTGTTTGTAACGTGTGTGAGTATCTAGTGTGAAGTGTGGGTGTAACATGTGTGTATATTGTAACGTATCTGTATATTGTGTGCAGCGTGTGTGTGTATTCAGGGTGTGCAATGTGTGTGTGTGTATTTATTGTGTGACGTTTGTGTATTTAGTGTGTGTATTAACTGTGTGTAGTGTGTGTGTATTTAGCGTGTGCAACATCTGTGTGTATTTAGTGTGTAACATGTGTGTATATTGAGTGACCAAGTGTGTAACGTGTGTGTGTGTATTTAGTGTATGTAACAAGTGTCTGCATATAGTGTGTGTTACACGTTTAATGTGTGTTTGTGTGTGTGTGTGCATCCAGATGTGTTTACCAACTGGGTCTTTTGTGTGTCTCCTGACATGATTGGCTGGTGGTATTTGGCGGTTATTCTGATTTCCTGTCCTCTTCTTCGTTGATGGCGGCATCATTTCCTGCCCTGCCAGAGGATCCAGACATCCCATAATAATATTATCTGAGGGGATAACATCCAGGCTGAGACACTTTTCATCTGCTCCACATTAAATCGAATGATCATCTCTTAAACACACACACACACACACAAACACACACACACACACACACACACACACACACATACACACACACAGAATTAGATATTAGATAGTGTTTGTATTGACCCATCCTGCATGTCCTGTCCTTTCCAGGTGTGTTTCTGGTTTAGTCCGGCTGGCTCTAGCTGGTATTGAGTTGACGTTTATGTGCTTGATACCGTTGAATATGGAGAGCATTTCTTCCACGTATTTGTGTAAGAAATGCGTGTAGAGTCCTTGATTCACCGTTGTGTAGAATTGGTGTCGGTTATATATAAACCACAGCTAATGTTGCTGCTCATTTGATGTCTAAGCAAGCCTCACAGCTGGGGGTCATGAGCCTGTCCCCCCCACCGTCTGTATTGAAAGGAGAGGCCTGGTATATCCTGACATTGTGCTGTTTCTTCAGGACTGCCCCTCAGGATATACCAGGCATCTCCTTTCAATACAGACGGTTTCATTTCATTTCCAAAGATGGCCCTGGAAATAACGATTACACACAAGAGAGTGCTTCAATGTGTGCTTGATGTGTGTGTGTGTGTGTGTGTGTGTGTGTGTGTGTGTGTGTGTGTGTGTGTGTGTGTGTATGAATACGAGTGTGGACCAAGTGTGTGTGTGTGTGTGTGGACCAATTGTGTGTGTGTGAATGTGTGTGTGTGTGTGTGTGTGTGTGTGTGTGTGTGTGTGTGTGTGTGTGTGTGTGTGTGTGTGTGTGTGTGTGTGTGTGTGTGTGTGTGTGTGTGTGGACGCCATGGGTTTAGGGTCGTCACTCACTTAAAATAAAATAAGTGTTTCCTGAGAGTCACCCTCAGGTGGGGAGTGGTGCATGCTGGGATGTCTATCCCCCTTGAGCGTTCATCCAATCAGAACGCATCATGAGCTCAGGGTTAAGGGTCACATGCTGCTATAGACATCAATTTGCTGGAGATGAAACACACACACACACACACACACACACACACAGTGTGTGTGTGTACATATATAATGACCCACTAAGTCGAATGTGCTGCAGACTTCAAGACAACAGTCAAACACACTCTCACACACACAAACGTTTCTGTACCATGGATGTGTGTGTGTGTGTGTGTGTGTGTGTGTGTATGCGCCTATGCACGTCTGCTTGCATGCGTGGGCCAGTGTACATTTGCGAGTGCTGCTGTAAGTGAACGACAACTCTTTCAAGTTGGTAACTCTGTAGTTAGCGTGTTGCTAGGTGAGCTCACAGTGATGTTCTCTGGTCGCAGGCAGTCTGCTCATTAGCCTGAGTGAGGTCTTATCATCAGTCACGGATCGCTCATCATCCCTCCTCCTCCCCACGCTGTTCCCGGGACCTCCAGCTTCACCCTGGCTACCGCAGGGAACGTTTCCAAGCCTTTGTTCCGTTGTTCCGCGCACTGAACAAACACTGAGCCCTATCCCACCTCCAGCTGCAGGCGTCTGGGTCAGAAGTAATCCTCCTCCCTGGTCCGTCGCCGTGACAACCAGGGCGGGAGGCTGGGACACGTCCGGTCCAGCATTAGCCAGATGCATTTAAAGGTCGTCACCCCGGCCTTAACTTTACCTGAACCTCACCTTAACCTCACATTTAGCCTCATCTTTACTTCACCCCATCAACATTCACCAAAACTAACCATCCCTAGCCTAACACCAGTGCTGTGTTCCAATATCCATACTATATGTACTTGCTAGCCTTAGTTTGAGTACGTAGGGCGTTCCAATTCAGATTGGGCGAAAATAAGTGTACTGAAAGGACCCGGATGGTGTACTCAAAACGGTCAAATCGCGAAGTCTGGATCGATGTAGGGCTGCTCGATTATGGGAAAAATCATAATCACGATTATTTTGGTCAATATTGAAATCACGATTATTCAAACGATTATTTTTGAGTTTGAAAACATTTATTTATTCAGCATGTCTCTCCCAAAAAAAACATGACTGAGAACTTTGAAATTTCGCCTTATAAAAACACACAAAGTGGTCAAAAACAAAATGTTACACAATAAAATGATATACAGATATACAGATACATTCAGCTGTTCTGTCCTTTCTATAAAACAAACAAACCAAAAAAAAGCGAAATACCCGATTATGTCAATTTTGTGATTGATTGACGCTAAAATCGAAATCACGATCAAAATTCGATTAATCGCCCAGCCCTAGATCGATGTACACTTTTCGTACTCAACGGCAGCCATCTTAGCTACGCAGCGGAAGAGGGTGGAGCCAGGCTGAGCCAAAGTCGGCGCATTTTCCACGTAGCCTGCATTAATAGTCAGTTTGTAGTTTCTATAGCTTTTTATAGCTACTAGGCGTAAAGAGTTCACCACGGGATGTGTATTGCGGGGGAGGAGCCGCTGTGGCAGTCGCGATCCTATCCGGTTAGTGCACCACGGAGTATTCGATTTGGAACAACACTGGCATCTGAAAATTAGCGCACTTAGTGAGTGCGGATAGTGTACTACGTTTAAGTGTACTCATGGAAGTATGGATATTGGGACACAGAACCAACCCTCTCTAACCATAACCTAAACTAACCCTCTCTGACCTTACACCTAAGTAACCAACCCTCTCCAACCTCCACCAGGCGTCACCACCAGAGGCTAACCAGACCTCCTAGTTCTCTGAACAGTCTGAACCCTGAAGCTCCCTCATCTCCTCAGATGAAGAATTCATGCTTCTCATTATCCAGCAGAGCCAAGAGCTCTT
This sequence comes from Pollachius pollachius, assembly GCF_949987615.1. Classification (NCBI taxonomy): domain Eukaryota; kingdom Metazoa; phylum Chordata; class Actinopteri; order Gadiformes; family Gadidae; genus Pollachius; species Pollachius pollachius. Next base: position 3,972,135 of record NC_136941.1, read on the forward strand.
CAATTATTACATCATATCAAAACACACACACGCACACACACACACACACACACACACACACACACACACACACACACACACACACACCCTTATCATTCCAAAAGTTTTTACCGCTACATAGTTCAGTCAGTGTTGATTCATGACGAAAGTTATGGCAAATAGATTCACTTCTACCCTCCACCTCTTCTCCCCCTCCTCCCTTGTGTCTTCTGTTCAGATGTTTGAACTGTCTTCATTTCCCCCTCTAATTCCCAGCCTTCCTTGCCTTGACCCACTCTAGATTCATGTGTGCCTCGTCCTCCCTGTCCCTCGGTCTGTATGTCCGTATGTCCCTTGGTCCGTCCGTCCATCCGCAGCCCTCCACACACAAAGAAAACAACAGAGCCTCCAGTCCCAGGAGGAAACAGCCGCATTACCGTCGCCGTGACCCTGCTGCTGATAGTTCTGTCCGCCGTACCACGAGTACTGAGGTGGACCACAGCACCGCAACACACAACAGCACCCTGGGACACACAACGCAACACACTACAGCACACTGGGACACACATTGGGACACACTGCGACAAACACACACTGCGACACGCTGGGACACACACCGCCACACACTGAGACACACTGCAACACACTGCAACACACAGCGCATCACACTGCAACAAACACTGCAACACACACCGCAACACACTGTGACACACGCCCCTGGACACAATGGGACACACACACACTGGGACACAGGCTGTGTTGTTGTGTATAAACTAGTTAAAAACAAAATCAGAGGACCCATCTGGTGGCAGACAGACAGACCCTTTAATGGCCCTTAATCTGACAGCAATCAGACACACACACACACACACACACCGACACACACACCGACACACACGACACACACGCGCGCGGTTGCCGTAGTGACTTGGTGTCTCATCTGTTCTTCGTTGAACAACAGATGCAGGAGAATCTAATTCTTCATTTAGCAGTTAAGAGTTCCTTGATTACAAATCACACCAGTTTGCTAAGTACGGCCATTTGCACCTATTTAGTAAGAA
>NC_136941.1:3978174-3988174 GCF_949987615.1 Pollachius pollachius
CAACAGTAACACAAGGACAGTAACCCTGAGGACAGTTACCCCAGAATAAAATGATAAACAGGGCTACACTTCTATCATTATTAAACTATGAACTACTGGTAGGCTAACAACCCATCATGTAAGCTAGTAGAAGCTAGGACTTGTACAGAGCGTACAAGAACACAGCATGAATGTATCACAGTGTTAACGTGTACAGAATATCTTTGACTTATACTCACTTCTGTCTGAGGCAAGACCCCAGGAACAGTGCATACTTCCGCAATCCACCAGTGCTCGGCGGCCAAGCCTGGTATTGCAGCTGTTTAAGCGGGCTGTGGACGGGTCCCTCGATTCAAGGGGCCCAGAAGTAGATATCTCCGTTCACTCCAATACAAGTGGGACCAGGAATGTGTCTCCGCAAAAAATGTCTGGATATCAATCAAAGGCTCATAATTTTCTTTATGCTATGTACAAAAAACATAAGTTTTCTCTTTTCAAAACGCCACCTCAAGCGTTTTATTAGCCGTTTTATGTTATTATTTTTTGCTGGAGAAGGAGGGGTGGGCAGCTGAAAGGAGTCGTAGTGAAACAAATGATGTTTCGGCCCGGCATTCGAGAGGGCCTAGTGCACGGCTCCGTTAACTTCTCGTGTCCGAGGTTTTTCCTTTTACTTAACATGAATGACGTTGATGGCTTTAAGTCACTGTGGTGACTTATCACTAAAAGTGTTTTAGTGATAAACGGATTTTTTAGACTGGTTCAGCTGCTGATCAATGACTCTCACGTTCCTCTGCTTGCGGTCGTTGCGATTCACCATTTATTGATCCGTTTATTCAAAAGATCCAAAGACAAAGAACGGGTGCATTATGGTATCATTTTCATAATATTGTTAATAGCCTAATAAACATTTCAGTTGCGTTAGTATTTAATTTTTCAATTGCTTGTTTAGCTGTGTGACAGTTAACAATGTTGGTGTATTACAATTATTTATGTGGGTAGGCTACTCCAACCTCGTTGCTGATCGATATGTTGCCATTTATTTGTATATCAATTATTGATTGCACATTTTATAAATAGTTGGAAGGAATCTGTTTCTCAAGCAATAACATTGAATTGTATTTTTTTTCTAGGCCTACATACATTTACTATGTTGTTGGTGTTATATGGAGCAATCTTTCATATTTATGAAGTAAACTTATACTTCCATGGTCGGTAAACAATGCGACTGCGATCGCTCAGACCTCTCGCTTATGATGCTACAATGCTAACAATGCTAGAAAACAATGAATATTTCTGCATCCGGTACGTCATGAACTAGGGCGTGGCTAGGCTCCCATGATGCGGAAGCAAATCTCTTTTGAGGTGCCCTGCGACATTCAGTAGTTTTCATAGGAATGAATGGGTGCCATTTTGGAATCCACTGTCCATTCTATAATATGTCCATGGTCTGAGGTCACGTCTTAGGGTGGCTTCCTGTTATTTAGGAACCAGCAGGTGTCCCTGATTAACCGAAATGGCTATCAGAGAGGCCGGGCTTAACCTAATCAGTCCCCATTGGCTGAGGTGATGAGTATCATAAAATAATTTGGGGAAGACTTCCCATAATAATTTATAGGAAGTCTAATTTTATATTAGCTTTGCAAAATAAGTAATGTAACCATCTGTCATTTTTTATTTTATTTTTTAAATGCTCCTTATCACCGTTTTTGTGTGTATAGTTTCATATGGCTTTCCAAAACAAGATTCTTACTAAATAAGTTTAGCAGGAATATTACAACTCAATTCAGGTGTTACAAACCATGGTCACTTTTCCATGGAATATTCATGAGCCAATCAGCGGTGTGGTGTGAGCTGGCTACCTATTGGTAGGGTCACAGAGGGACAACATCAGGGGTATGTGTGTTTCTATATACAGCCTTCTATAATGATTGCTCATGCTGAGGCTTGACCTCACAACCTCCCAGGGGTAAGCCTGTTATCAGCACCTGGATCGACCAATCACCACACCAATCACCACACGGATGGACCAATCAGCAAACGGCTCAAGTCTGAGGAATCCTAGAATGTAGGATGCAGTGTTAACCCAGTGATCAATATCACATTATGTAGTGTTCACTCTAGAACATGATCAATATCACATTATGTAGTGTTAGCTGAGAACATGATCAATATCACACTATGTAGTGTTAACTGTAGAACACGATCAATATCACATTATGTAGTGTGACCTGACTGCACGGTCGATGGTAGGGGCTAGACAGTCCAGAGACAGGTCATTAAGGAGCAGGTAGCGGTTAGACAGTCTAGATACAGGTCATTGAGGAGCAGGTAGGGGTTAGACAGTCCAGATACAGGTCATTGAGGAGCAGGTAGGGGTTAGACAGTCCAGATACAGGTCATTAAGGAGCAGGTAGGAGTTAGACAGTACAGAGACAGGTCATTAAGGAGCAGGTAGGGGTTAGACAGTACAGAGACAGGTCATTAAGGAGCAGGTAGGGGTTAGACAGTACAGATACAGGTCATTAAGGAGCAGGTAGGGGTTAGACAGTACAGAGACAGGTCATTAAGGAGCAGGTAGGGGTTAGACAGTACAGATACAGGTCATTACGGAGCAGGTAGGGGTAAGACAGTCCAGAGACATGTCAATAAGGAGCAGGTAGGGGTTAGACAGTACAGAGACAGGTCATTAAGGAGCAGGTAGGGGTTAGCCAGTATACGCTTCGTACGAGTGTGTGTGTGTGTGAGTTGAATACCCATGCTAGGCAATGATTTCAGGAACCTAGAAATTGAATATCCAGGAGTCTCTGTCTTAGTGGTTTCCACAAGTGCTAGAAATAGACTTAAAGCGTTTATGTCTCTGAAAGAGACACAATGAAAGACACACCATGAAAGACATACTATGAAAGACACACTATGTTCTTGCTGTTGTCGGACTGATCCAGCAGAGCGGGCTCTGTGGTTCAGAACGAGGCAGTCGCTCTGAATGGAGCGCTAGTCTGCGGTTATCAGTGGACGCATGATCGTAGGACGTAGGCGTATTGTCTGCCCCTGGAGACGGAGCAGAGTCCCTTTTCTTTTGACTGGGAGACGCCTTCCGTGCTCACTCCGCCACGCCGTCACCCACACGTCGGCCGGGAACAATCACAAACACCTCGGACCTACACTCATTGTGTTGCGTCGAATGCAGCGCTGAAAACAACCCCGTCGGAGAGAAACCGGACAAACGCTCGTCTTTAATGAAACTCTGCCTTACAGAGCCCTGCTCTGTAGTTGAGATTCAATATTTTAGAGAATGGTCAAAAGAAGAGCGGTCAATGTGGGCAAAACCTCTATTATTAACTTGCTGTTGCGAAAGATTAACTTATCACATAAAAATTGCTCTTTATTGTGAAGAAAGAAATCATATGTGATCTTCATAAATGTCAGAAATAATGTTACATGATTTCAGTTCAGTAGCAATTATATTTGTATAAATATCAGTAGTACCTGTAGTCTAAAGTCTTATACACTCTGCAAATACAGGAAAGAGAGACGTCAAAAAAAATACTATTTATACAATAAGTCATAATAGATGTAAAATTCTTGGTCCACTCCTGCATTCAGGATCCAGTCAAAATGTTTGTTTAAGTCTTCATTAAAGGTGGGATTGATTAAACCGTCGTCAACATGACTCCTGGCTTCACTCCACCACAGCGTTAACAAAGCAGGAACACTCTGGCACGTCGACCATGAGAGAGGAACTCGCTCTCGCTCTCGCTCGGCTGCAGAATCGCTCCAACACATGATCTGAGGGACCGAGGTTTAGTGAGGACAGGAGGGATGTGGTTTGTTTACCCAGACCGGTTCTATCCTTTCAACGATGAGTAGAACCGAAGGCCAGGCTGTCGATCACCTTCACGCTGACAGGTGAGAACAGTAACAGAACACCGCCTGATGTCATCTAGGAGTGTCAGAATGAACCGTCAATCTGGGCATGAGCCCAACGGTCACATTGACTACAAACACTTCAGAAAGCTCTTAAAGTGTTTAACAGTGAGCCACAGCGGCTTCAAGGCCTACTTTACTTGTTCTGAACTACTGTCTATCCCCTGGATGTGGTCCTCCATGTTGTTCTGGTATCTACTGTCCAATCCCCTGGCTGTCGTCCTCCGTGTTCTCCAGGTTTTACTCCACCTAGGCTGTGAGCCCTGTATGATTTAAACTGAGTTTAGAACTAAGGAACTAAATTGGCTCCACCAACCCCCCCCCCCCCCCACAAGGGAGGACATCAGGCTGCAGTGCATTCTGGGAGCTAGTTAGGAGCAGGGTGGCGGAGCAGCAGACGGCGGCGGGGTCGGAGGTCAGGCGCGGTCCAGGCCTCAGTCCAATCAGACAGCAGCTGGAGCCAAACGCTCTGATGGGGCGTGACCCTGCCCCCCGTCCAGGAAGTCTCATCTGATGGGGTGTGACCCTGCCTCCAGACGAGAGAGAGACCAGAGACCAGAGATCAGAGACCAAAGAGGGCCATTACCTGGCCCATATTTGCTGGCGACTGTTGTCCCCAATCGGTCTGGAAGAGGAGAGGAGAACAGAGATGACAGAAGATGGGGGCAAAGAGAGAGAGAGAGTGAGAGTGAGAGAGAGAGAGAGAGAGAGAGAGAGGGGGGGGGTGGGGGGGAGGGCTGGACAGGACAGGAAGTGAAGGAGAGACGAGGGAGGGTTGGAAGAGAGGGTGAAGGAGAGGCGAGAGGGGGAGACAGGGAGGAGGAGAGGGAGGGAGATGGGGAGGTCCCATTGAACATTATATATGCTCGTATTCAAAGTGTGCTGTGATAGCCCTGTTGTGAGCAGGGGCGCCCAGTGGGTGTATATATGTTGATGTGTTGTCCCGGATGAGTTGTTCCGTGTACACACCCCCTCTCTCCCTCCACCTCCCTCTCTCTCTCTCTCTCTCTCTCTCTCTGTTTCTCTCTCTCTTTCTCTGTCAACGTTGCTCTCTCTGTCTCTGTCTCTGTCTCTCTCTGTCTCTGTCTCTCTCTTTCTCGCTCTCTGTGCTCTGCCTATCGTCCTGTGATCGTTCCGGGCCTCTCACTGACATGTTATTCATTAGATTCTCTGATCTCTCGTGAGGCCTCTGAGCTAATGGATTCCGGTAACAGCTCACTGTGCTTATGTTTGTCTTCATAAGAAGTTCACACAGACACACACACGCACACACACGCACACACACACACACACACACACACACACACACACACACACACACACACACACACACACACACACAAACGCTCATTATATGTGTGTGTGTGTGTGAGAATGAGAGTGTATGTGTGTGTGTGTGTCTGTATGTGTGTGTGTGTGTGTGTGTGTGTGTGTGTGTGCGCGCGTGTGTGTGCGTGTGAGGGTTGAAGACATCTCTCTGTCCTCCTGAGTCCAACAAGCTCTGATCTAACTGAAGTTAAACATATCCTCTCTTCTCTCCCTTTCTCTCTCTCTCTCTCCTCCGCTCTCTCTCATCTCTTTGTTTCCTCTCTGTCCTGCTTCTCCTTCCCTTGCTCCCCCCTCCCTCTCTCCCCCTCCCTCCCTCTCTCCCTCCCTCCCTCTCAGCCCCCTCCCTCCCTCTCAGCCCCTTCCCTCCCTCCTGCCTCCCTCTTTCCCCCTTCCCTCCCTCCTGCCTCCCTCTTTCCCCCTTCCTCCCTCCTGCCTCCCTCTTTCCCCCACCCCCCTCCCTCCCTCACTCCTCTCCCCTACCTCCCCCCCTCTCTTCCCCCTTCCTCCCTCCCTCCCTCTCTCCCCCCTCTCTCCCCCCTCCCTTCATCTGTCCCCCCTCTCCTCATTATTTAGTCTCTTCTACAGCTTCCTCTGATTGTCCGCTCCATTCTGCCTTTCATCGTAACCCCTGGCAACCAGCACTGGAAGAAGCATCCATCCCATAATACAACTCACAAAACAGTTCTTTCGGGACCAATTAATAAAGTGTTATCTATCTTTAATGGTTGTCGCTACCTCATAGCCAATCAGGCACAGGCTATTTCAGACAGGTCCTTTGATGATCTTACCCACAATGCAATATGTTGGACCCAAAAAAAAGGCAACAAATCAAATAGCCACAGGGAGAGAGATGGGTTTCCATGCACAATTTAGTAAAACATTTATTGGTGCTCCATAGTTTGTCTTCAGAAACGCTCTTTGATGGCCCAGCCAAGATGCTTTTTCTCTGAGGACAAAGAAAGTGTCTATTGTCCAGATAGAGCTGACCTAGTGTCCAGATAGAGCTGACCTAGTGTCTAGTGTCCAGATAGAGCTGACCAAGTGTCTAGTGTCCAGATAGTGCTGACCTAGTGTCTAGTGTCCAGATAGAGCTGACCTAGTGTCTAATGTCTAGATAGAGCTGACCAAGTATCTAGTGTCCAGAAAGAGCTGACCTAGTGTCTAGTGTCCAGATAGAGCTGACCTAGTGTCTAGTGTCCAGATAGAGCTGACCTCGTGTCTAGTGTCAGATAGAGCTGACCTAGTGTCTAGTGTCCAGATAGAGCTGACTTAGTGTCCAGATAGAGCTGACTTAGTGTCCAGATAGAGCTGATCTAGTGTCCAGATAGAGCTGACCTAGTGTCTAGTGTCCACATAGAGCTGACCTAGTGTCTAGTGTCCAGATAGAGCTGACATAGTGTCTAGTGTCCAGATAGAGCTGACCTAGTGTCTAGTGTCCAGATAGAGCTGACATAGTGTCTAGTGTCCAGATAGAGCTGACCTAGTGTCTAGTGTCCAGATAGAGCTGACCTAGTGTCCAGATAGAGCTGACCTAGTGTCTAGTGTCCAGATAGAGCTGACTTAGTGTCCAGATAGAGCTGACCTAGTGTCCAGATAGAGCTGACTTAGTGTCCAGATAGAGCTGATCTAGTGTCCAGATAGAGCTGACCTAGTGTCTAGTGTCCACATAGAGCTGACCTAGTGTCTAGTGTCCAGATAGAGCTGACAGTGTCTAGTGTCCAGATAGAGCTGACATAGTGTCTAGTGTCCAGATAGAGCTGACCTAGTGGTGTTAATGTCCAGATAGAGCTGAATGAGTAGCCCCCCTCTCCTCTGCTCTGCAGCCCCCCGGTCGCTGTGTTCCTGTGTCTCCTCACATCAGAGACGCGGGCGTCAGACTGGGAGAAGCTTCCAGACACTCATCTCATTATCCTGTTCCTACAAATGACTCCCTAACTAGAGACCTGCCAAAACGGCTACTGTGATTCATGCTGTGAGTGTGTGTGTGTGTGTGTGTGTGTGTGGGGGGGGGGGGGGGGGGGGGGTGTGTTTGTTTTGGGGTGTTATTTGTGATAGTCGGTGGAATGAGTGACAAGTGCAAACCTGTTGCTATTTAGGAGAAGTAATCTAATTCATGAGATGGAGACTTTGTTAGACTGCCGGATCATCGCCCGCAGAAGGAAGTGAGATGTTTGTCGATGTTTGGTGGGGATGTTTGTTGAACGTCTTCTGCACTCAGCAACCCAATTCCCATCAGTGCTGATGCTCACTGAGAACCTGTGGAAACCCAGTGTCATCCTAGGGTTCAGTTATGATTAGGTATTCACTGAGTATCTCTAGATTCCTATTACTATGCTTTGGTTTAGGTATTATAATATTATTATTATTATTATTTAAGAGTGCCCATATCTATGAGTTAAAGCTGAGGCATATGGAGTGACACTGGAGTCTCTCTCTCTCTCGCTCTCTCGCTCTCGCTCTCTCTCTCTCTCTCTCTCTCTCTCTCTCTCTCTCTCTCTCTCTCTTGACCTTGTATTTGTATTGTCTTTTGTGTTGTCTTTTATATGGAACATTGATTCTGGAATAACATTCATTCTCAGATTGCCCATATCTATGAGTTAAAGCTGAGGGATATGGAGTGACACTGGAGTCTCTCTCTCTCTCGCTCTCTCTCTCTCTCGCTCTCTCTCTCTCGCTCTCTGTCTCCTTCTTCACCCCTCCCCCGTCTCTCTCTCTCTCTCTTGCTCTCTCTCTCTCTCTCTCTTGCTACACCTTAGACAAACAGCATCTGTGTGTCTGAGTCCATCAGCGTGTTATTATTTATAAGTAAATCACAACTCCGCGCTGGGCCTGCCCGAGAGCAGGGAGAGACGTCTTTATGCCAACAACATCATGCACTCAAAAACAAAGGCCATTTTGACAGAGCCAGGACGTGCCTGAATGTAAAAATCAATCATTTCAAAGAGAAATCAATCTTTCTGATGTTATAGTTATGAATGAAATTGCTTTGTGAATTACATTGACATGTATGTGTGTGTGTGTGTGTGTGTGTGTGTGTGTGTGTGTGTGTGTGTGTGTGTGTGTGTGTGTGTGTGTGTGTGTGTGTGTGTGTGTGTGTGTGTGTGTGTGTGTGTGTGTGTGTGTGTGTGTGTGTGTGTGTGTGTGTGAGGGTTGAAGACATCTCTCTGTTCTTTTGAGTCCAACAAGTTTTGATGTAAAGTAAGCGGTGATCTAGAAGTTAAACATATGCTCAAAATAATAAAGAGTGCCCATATCCCATGTCTCAGAATGGGCAAAGGTCTTCAAAATTTTCAAGGAGATAATTCGCGGTCAAAGTGAAACGATTAGCCCTACAGATAGTTTAATCTGTATTGATAAGGGTTCAGAAAAACGTAGTAAAGGTAAAGTATAGGTTTTAGTATAGGTATTAATAAAGTACTGCTATGTGAATATGTTTGTGTACGTATTATTATAGGTATCAGTATAGTACAGCTACGTGAAAATGTTTGAGTATATGTTTAAGTATAGGTATTAGTGTAGTACAGCTATGTGAATATGTTTGTGTATATGTATAAGCATAGGTATTAGTATAGTACAGCTATGTGAATATGTTTGTGTATATGTTTTATGATAGGTATTAGTATAGTACAGCTATGTGAATATGTTTGCGTGTATGTTTTATGATAGTTATTGCTAGAGATGTGGGCATTCGTACTGCGGTGATCAGCAGTGAAGAATCCCACGCATTCTGCAGTCCTTGCATGTTTTATCCAATGTTATTGTCCTGCCCTGGATAAAATTAGATTCATAAACAAACACTATTCCATAGAAACCAATCATCAGATGAGATCGGGAAGGAGGGGAGAGGGGGTGAGGGAGGGAAAGAGAGCTGGAGAGACAAAGAGAGAGAGATGGAGAGAGAGATTGCAGGATTAGCATCCCTGATTCTTCATGCCTCATATCCTAATATGAGAGCAAGTGATGAATTGATAGCTCCACATCAAAGCTGATTGAGACAGCAGGCAGGCGATGGGAGATGGTTAACTCTCTCTAACAGAGCGATTGGAGATTGTTAACTCTCTAACAGAGCGATTGGAGATTGTTAACTCTCTAACAGAGCGATTGGAGATGGTTAACTCTCTAAGTGAGTGATTGGAGATGGTTAACTCTCTCTAACAGAGCGATTGGAGATGGTTAACTCTCTAAGTGAGTGATTGGAGATGGTTAACTCTCTAACAGAGTGATGGGAGATGGATAACTCTCTGGAGAGGACGAACAGACGTTGGAGTTCGTCTCCATACATCCAGGATGCATTGTGGATCAGAGCGGTGAACGGTGTGCAGTAAGCTGAACCGTATTGTCCCCCTCGGGGCCCCGACAGTAGCAGATCTTCCTAGTATTGTGTGGGAGTGAGAAGGTGAAGCAGGCTGAGCGTGGGGGGGGGGGGGGGGAAACAGCCCTACAGAGCGCAGCTGAAGTGGTCCGTTAAAAAGCACCACGAGGAGATGGACTCTTCTATCATTCTCACTGCACCAAGCGCCTTTAACAGACCCACCAGTCATTAGAGACAGAGGAACGTTCGCGCCCCAATCATTCCTTCTCTGCCGGGATGAAAAACGTCTGAATGAAGTGATTTTGCACTGGTGGAAAATGATCGAGAAGAAAAAGAAAAAGAAAACGTGATTGCTGAGCTAGCAGAACTATTCCGATTGGTGTCCTGTGAGTGTAGTTTCAGATTCAACACATAATATGTCGGCTCGACCGTTTGTGTGTTTGTGTGAGTGTGTGT
>NC_136941.1:3995674-4003174 GCF_949987615.1 Pollachius pollachius
CATTACGATAAAAGAGGACCCCAAAGTGCCGATAAGGGGGACAGGAAACGTGAGTGGAATTGAGCGGGAAACGGCTCACGGTCGCCATGGCAGCAGTTCGATAAGCTAGCCTGTTAGCATCCGCCGTGAAATTAACAGGGCTAATTAATCGCAAACAAAACGCGCTTCCCAAAAGAGTGGCGCTGAAGGGTTTAACGGGGTTTGGGGTCCGACAGGACGCCTGCTCCAGGAGATAACAGATCACACAAACAGACATGCCAACTGATTCAATCAGGAGGTCCCGGCAGCCAGCAGACCTCGCGTCCTATTGGCTGCTGCTCTGCCTACATGCAGCGCTATTAATGCTGTACACTGGACCTGTCATATAAAGCACCATATAAATGTTTATTGTTTGATTCTTTATTTAATCTTATCTTGTATCGTCTCTTGTGTCTGTCTGTCTGTGTGTGTGTGTGTGTGTGCGTGTGTGTGTGTCTGTGTGTGCTTATTTGTGACTCGTCTACACATTTGAGGACACCTGGAATACGCACGCACACACACACACACACACACACACACACACACACACGCACACAAACACACACTCACACACACACATACACGCACACACCTGCACGCTCACACCCAAACACACACACAAACAACAAACACACACACGCACACGTACACACACAAACACAGAGACGCACACGGGACGAGGAGGAGGAGGAGGAAGGAGGAAGAGGAGGAAGAGGAGGCGGAGGAGGAGGAAGATGGGGAGGCGGAGGAGGAGCAGAAGAGGGGTGGACGCCCAACCCAGCCCAGAGTAAACAGCAGAGCTCCTGAGCGCCGTGCAGGAGGCAGTGAGTGTGAGTTATGGCACAGCGCTGTGTCAACAGGAGTAATGAGGCGTGGCTGCCAAGCCGCGGCCGAGCGGTCCGTGGCCAGTGGGGGGGTGCTATCTGATGGTCCCCCTCTAACGGCTGTTTGAGAGCACTCAGGCCCTCGGCGGCCACGAGCTGGGCACCGCGGGGCAGGTGGTGTTTGAGTTCAGAAGTCATAAAAGGACGGCGACTTACTAACGGAAAAGATTTATTCTGGATCTTCATTCCACTGTAGACCCAGAGAGACAGCATGGCTTCAGCTCTCCATAACATTATGATTAATATTATTAAGAGCATATTATTATTAATAATATCAGGGGTCTTTATAAAAATTTTAATGATATAAAGAGGTGTGTGTGTGTGTGTACCTGCGTGTCTGTATTTGTGTGTGTTCTTCTTAATAATATGAAGAGGTGTGTGTGTGTGCATGTGCATACTTCTTAGTAACATTGAGAGGTGTGTTTGTGTGTGTGTACCTTTTTACCTGTGTGTGTGTGTGCGTGTGTGTGTGTGTGTCTGTCGCTGTGCGTGTGTGTTCTTAATACTATTAAGAGATGTGTGTGTGTGTACCTACTCACAGACGTGACTTTCTTCAAGTCTCTTCAAACATTGAGAGGTTTTCTTACTTTACATCTAAAGACTCTTCTGAACTTCTTCTTTACTTTAGATTCAATTTTAGATTTTCCTCCAACGCAACTTATGTAAGAAAGAGATGGGAGAGAAGAGGTGAGTGGAGGAGAGGAAAGGAGAGGAGAGGAGGAGACAGGGGAGGAAATGATTAGGGGAGAGGAGAGGAGAGGAGATGGGAGAGGAGAGAAGAGGGGAGGGGAGGGGAGGTGAGTGGAGGAGAGGAAAGGAGAGGAGAGGAGGAGACAGGGGAGGAAATGATTAGGGGAGAGGAGAGGAGAGGAGATGGGAGAAGAGAGAAGAGGGGAGGGGAGGGGAGGTGAGAGGAGGAGAGGAAAGGAGAGGAGAGGAGGAGACAGGGGAGGAAAGGATTAGGGGAGAGGAGAGGAGAGGAGATGGGAGAGGAGAGAAGAGGGGAGGGGAGGGGAGGGGAGGAGATGGGAGAGGAGAGGAGAGAAGAGGGGAGGGGAGGGGAGAAGAGGAGAGGAGAGATTTGAGAGTGAGGGGAGATAGCGGGGATATGTCCCACTCCCACGCTGGCTAAAGCGGGAGTTTCAGCTCTCACCTCCTCCTCCAGCACCAAGAACGAGCGGTCATTGTGACTCAGACACACACACACACACACACACACACACACACACACACACAGACACACACACAAACACACGTACACACAAACACAAAGAATTTAACACAATGCAACTGAAGAGTGACAGAGAGACCCCCTTTAGCCTGCTTCAAAGTCTGATGCATCCCTAACCCTGAAAGCATCCAGGAAAGATCAGTCCTGCTTCAATCATGTAACTGAATTATGTCTGGAATACAATTCTCCAAATTTTAGGGAGAAAATCATACAAGGTTAGGGTTACACACAAACACACACACACACACAGACACACATAAACGCACACAAACACACACGCACACACACACAAACATACACACACAAGCATACGCACACACACGCACATACACACACACACACACACATACACACACACATACACACACACACACACACACACACACACACACACTCACAACCCCCACCACACACACACACACACATATGTATATTTTTGCTATATGGAGCCTGGCAGGGCGACTGATCCAGTTCTGACATGAAGCTGAAACATCCCACATCTCTCTGCAGGATCAGCAGCACGCCTCGCGCATGTGATACCACTCACCGGGCGAGAGGGCTGAGAGGCCCTGTTAATGAGGCGACTGGCCCCAGATTAGGATATCCATCAGGTGGTGGGGAGGCCCTCAGCGCGGCTGCCGCTAGTGATCAAGAAACGTGTTTTTTAAACGCCTTCATCCATCACCATAGAGGTCATGAAACACACAGAGCCATGAAGAGAGAGACACAGAAGGAGAGACAGAGAGAGAGGGAGAGAGAGAGAGAGAGAGAGAGAGAGAGAGAGAGAGAGAGAAAAAAAGACAGAGAGAGAGAGAGAGAGAGACCTAGAGATAGAGCGAAAGAGAGAGAGAGAGAGAGAGAGAGAAAGGGAGAGCGAGAGAGAGAGTGATAGAGACTAAAACACAATTCCCCAAGTCGTTATAAAGTTTTAAATTGAATTCTTGTCGTGTTAAGCCAAACTCCGGAAGGATACTGAAAACTCTCTCTCTCTCTAGTTCCGTGATACCCTGCCTCTCTCTCCCCTCTCTCTCTCCTGATGAATACATGCATAATTGCAATGGAGCCAGGAACACAACAGGAGAGAGTGAGCGAAGGTAGCGAGAATCCAAACAGATCGATCGACCCACAAAACAAAACAGGCCATGGCATTTACAGTGGGCAGCAAACCCTGTAAGCCTATTAGCGTCTAACGGCCTACTGCAAACCACTAACGGCTGGGGACAATAGGTCGAAGAGAACCACGCATCCTCCTCTTCATCACAGAGCCTTCATCACCTGTTCAATCGATCCAGTTGTCTTCATCCATCTCTTCATCCTCCTCTTCATCACACAGCCTTCATCACCTGTTCAATCGACCCAGTCGTCTTCATCCATCTCTTCATCCTCCTCTTCATCACACAGCCTTCATCACCTGTTCAATACGCTCCAGATGTCTTCATCTTCCTCTTCATCACCTTTGTTCAATATGCTCCAGTCCTCTTCACCCTCCTCTTATTCCTCCTCTGCATCACCTGTTCAGTTCTCATCCTCCTCTCTCCGTCTCTCTGATCTCCTACGCTCCCCTTCCTGACCTCTGACCTTTACCCAGGACCCCCTGGGTTAGTACACCAGAGTTAGACAGCATGTGGGGGGGGGGATGGAACCCGAACCCTGACAGAGTTAATGCCTTGCTCTACCTACTGAGCCAAGCAGCTATTTTGGTTAACAAAATAGTTCTCATACAAGCTTATACTTATTCATCCAACCTGTGTGTGTGTGTGTTTGTGTGTGTGTGTGTGTGTGTTTATTTCTGTTTGTGTACGTGTGTTTTTGTGTGTGTGTTTGTGTGTGTAAACAGAACCACAGTCTAACCTTTCTCCCCAGCTGTCAGAAAGAGTTGCTATTTAAATTTTGATGACTTTTGTAAGACACGCATCTCCCAGCCTGTGTCTCAGTCCCTCTGTCTGTCTCTCCGTCTCGCCTCCTGTCCCGTTCTGTCCCAGACCAGTAGCCTTCCTAAATTAGCGTTAAGATTAGCATCTGCTGCTAAACCAGATATCTATTGATGGACAATAATGCATTAAGTCTCTATCTCCTCTTCCCTCCTCGCCTCCTTCCCCCCTCTCTCCCTCTCTCTGCAGAGAGAGAGGGAGAGAGGGGGGGGGGCAGAGAGAGAGAGAGAGCGAGAGAAAGAGAGGAAGAGATACTCTCAGACTGAGACCGATACAGAGAGAGAGAGAGAGAGAGAGAGGGAGAGAGAGAGAGGGAGAGAAACTCTCAGACCGAGACCGAGACAGATACAGAGAGAGAGAGAGAGGGGAGAGAGAGAGAGAGGGAGGGAGAGAGAGAGAGAGAGAGAGAGAGAGAGAAACTCTCAGACTGAGACCGAGACCGATACAGAGAGAGATAGAGTGTATCTTCTGTTTACAAGTTATACAAGATACTGTAATTTTTGTAATTTTTATAACATTGCACATTTTACTTTTTAAAGTACTTTTATAGTATAACGTTTGATTTGTATAGATATTTTGTATTTAACGGTTTATACTTATTATATTATTATAATATATACCTTACCTTTTTACCTTTTATTTTATAACGCTGTTTATTTTATTGTTCACCTGCCGCGGCAATGCAAATGTATATTTCTCATGCCAATAAAGCTTTTTTGAAATGAATTGAATTGAAAATTGAGAGAGAGAGAGTGTGAGAGTGTGAGAGAGAGAGAGAGAGAGAGAGAGAGAGAGAGAGAGAGAGAGAGTGTGAGAGAGAGTGTGAGAGTGTGTGAGAGAGAGAGAGAGAGAGAGAGAGAGAGAGAGAGAGAGAGAGAGAGAGAGAGAGAGATACATTGCTAGGTAAACAGGAGGTTAATATATCGGTGTGATGTGTGTTTCGGTTGCTGTTGACTTGCAGTCAGACTGTGATACAGTCTGTTGACTGTAGCCTAGTTGTACATTTCTCTTTGTCCTTACACTTCTTTCTAATCCTGCTCCCAGCTGATCCCCCCCCCCCCCCCCCCCCCCCCCCCCCCCGGCGGTTTTAATGCTACTACACCTTGTTCATATCCGCCACTATCTCCAGGACACAGGAAACTTATTTCTTAGGTTCACAGCCCAGGGCTGTAGCCCAGCGCTCTGCCGGCTGGGGCTGTTCCCGTGGCCCCCCGGTTCAGGTCCCTGACGCTGGCCTTCAGCTGGTCGCTGGATCTGCACCCAAACTCTGAGTGTCCGCTCTGTAGCTCCCTAGCTCTCCAGCTCCCTAGCTCCCTAGCTCCCTAGCTCTCAAGCTCACTAGCTCTCCAGCTCCCTGCCTCTCTTGCTTTCTAGTTCCCTAGCTCCCTAGCTCTCTTGCTACCTAGCTCCCTAGTTCTCTAGCTCCCTAGCTCCCTAGCTCTCTTGCTACCTAGCTCCCTAGTTCTCTAGCTCCCTAGCTCCCTAGCTCTCTTGCTACCTAGCTCCCTAGTTCTCTAGCTCCCTGGCTCCCTAGCTCCCTGGCTCTCTAGCTCTAAAGCTCCCTAGCTCTCTAGCTCCCTAGCTCCCTAGCTCCCTGGCTCTCTAGCTCTCGAGCTCCCTGGCTCCCTAGATCGCATAGTTACCATTGTTACCATAGTTTCCGTCCTCCCCAGCCTTCCCATTGTTTCAAGCCTCACCTGTGAGCTCCTTTGAACAGAAAGCTACCAGTGACCCATCATGCGTGTGTGAATGTAAAACTGTGTTGCTGTTGTTGTTGTTGTTGTGATGTGTGCCTCGCGGGAATGCTCGTGAAAAACAAGCATTCTGTTTGGTGCCTCAGCAGGCGGTATCCCGGAGCGAGGGAGCGGGAGACTCACGGCTGATTGGTTGATTTGATTGTTTCACGTCGAGCGAACCGTGAGAGACCAGAGATGAGAGACGGGAGGGGAATGATGAGAGACGAGAGACGAGAGACGAGAGAGAAGAGGGGAGAGAGGAGAGAGGATGGGGTAGAGAGAAGGGGCAGGAAGAGAGACGAGGGATGAGAGATGGGAGGGGAATGACGAGAGGAGAGACGACAGAGGAGAGAGAAGAAGGGAGAAGAGGCGAGAGAGAATAGCAGAGAGGAGAGAGGAGAGAGACAGGTCATTAGGAGCAGTTAGGGGTTTAACAGTACATAGACAGGTCATTAAGGAGCAGGTAGGGGTTAGACAGTACAGAGACAAGTCATTAAAGGGTAATTCCGGTGTAAAATGGATTTGGGATATTTTTTGTATGATAACGAGTTAAAACGTTTGTTTTGGAGCACAAAAAACGTATATAGACGCCTTCTTCAGTTGGCTGTTTATAGCCGATTCTATCAAAACGCTATAAACGATGGTGGCATTGGTTAAGGTAAAAACTAAATCGCTATTTTAAACCAATTAAATGGCTAAAAGTAGCCCGACACGTCTTTGGTAGTATAATAAGGATCGATAGGTAGATTGACGAACACAGAGATTGTGACATCCGTCAGCAACACGCAAGCTCTGTGTTCGCCAATCTACTTATCGAGTCTTAAAAACAAAATGGCGTCGACGGGTGATCTGCTGACGGTATTGTGTGTATAAAATGTAATTTTTAATAAACAATCTGTACACTTACAAAGTTCTCAATGCCTCGTTTTATATGTTAAGACCCTTACGTTTCAACTCGTTATCATACAAAACATATCCCAAATCCATTTTACACCGGAATTACCCTTTAAGGAGCTGGTAGGGGTTAGACAGTAAAGAGAGACGGGTCATTAAGGACCAGGTAGGGGTTAGACAGTACAGAGACAGGTCATTAAGGAGCAGGTAGGGGTTAGACAGTACAGAGACGGGTCATTAAGGAGCAGGTAGGGGTTAGACAATACAGGGACAGGTCATTAAGGAGCAGGTAGGGGTTAGACAGTACAGAGACAGGTCATTAAGGAGCAGATAGGGGTCAGGGGTCATCTTGCTCTAGGATGGCTACA
The DNA here is from genome assembly GCF_949987615.1 of Pollachius pollachius. Classification (NCBI taxonomy): domain Eukaryota; kingdom Metazoa; phylum Chordata; class Actinopteri; order Gadiformes; family Gadidae; genus Pollachius; species Pollachius pollachius. Next base: position 4,002,737 of record NC_136941.1, read on the forward strand.
GGCAGACTGAGGACATTCGGGATCGAACCCAGAACCTTTCAGTCGGTAATGGCACAGCCTAACCACTTGAGTCTAGACTATCCAATATAACATAACACTTTGATGGCTGCTGTCATTGATCATCGAATCACCATGGAGGACAATACTATTTCCTCCCCAGAGGTCAGATGAGTCCGTCCACTAAGCTGGTCCCTGAACTCCCCTCCAGGCTCCGGTCCAGGACTCTGAGGGGCCAGAGGAGTGGCAGCGAGCCAGCAGGGGGTCCAGGCCTCCAGGCGACTCCGCAGTAATCCCGGCTGCGCACGCTGCATACCGAGCCAGCAGCCTCCATGTTTTATTCAGGAGGGCTCTCGGCCTGCTGGCAGGACAGCCCATTACCACGGAGACCATGTCTGGGACCCTGACGGAGGCTCAGAGGGAGGGGGGGCGGGGCGGCTG
>NC_136941.1:4010674-4015674 GCF_949987615.1 Pollachius pollachius
TGAAACCAAGCAGGCAGTAATCATTCACTTTGATAACTCGATTGATTCATTGCTAGATTTATTTGCCGCACGTTAAAACCGACTTCTCTCCTCACAGATTCCGTGATGCGTAATCCGTGCGTAAAACCGTCACCTTCTCCTCCTCCCCGCACGCGGACCCCCGGTATCCCCCCACGTAGAGCGCACGAGACCAGACGCGTCGCCCCCCGCTGACCTCCAGACCTCCAGAGTTCGGGGTTCAGAGTTCAGAGCCGCTCGGCGCGTCGATAATGGAGAACATTTCCACCGCGTGGGCACCGCTGCCGGTGTGCAACGACTCGGACTTCATGCTCTCGCTGAGCGCGGGGAACGGCACAGAGCCGCGCACGTGCACGCCCCCGGGCGACTACCACTTCTACGCGGACCTCTACGTGGTGCTGCCGGTCATCTACTCCATCATCTGCGCCGTGGGGCTGACGGGCAACACGGCGGTGATCTACGTCATCCTGAAGGCGCCCAAGATGAAGACGGTGACCAACATGTTCATCCTGAACCTGGCCATCGCCGACGACCTGTTCACGCTGGTGCTGCCCATCAGCATCGCCGAGCACCTGCTGCGGCGCTGGCCCTTCGGCGAGGCGCTGTGCAAGATCATCCTGAGCATCGACCACTACAACATCTTCTCCAGCATCTACTTCCTGACGGTGATGAGCATAGACCGCTACCTGGTGGTGCTGGCCACCGTGCGCTCCAAGCGCATGCCCTACCGCACCTACCGCGCCGCCAAGATGGTGTCCGTTGGCGTGTGGCTGCTGGTCATCCTCATCGTCATGCCCTTCACCGTGTTCGCCGGCGTCTTCACCGAGCCCGACCGCACGGGCAGGAAGAGCTGCGTGCTGAGCTTCCCGAGCCCCGAGCGCAGCTGGTTCAAGGCCAGCCGCATCTACATGCTGCTGCTGGGCTTCGCCTTCCCCGTGTCCACCATCTGCATCCTGTACACCGCCATGCTGTACAAGCTGCGCAACATGCGGCTCAACAGCAACGCCAAGGCGCTGGACAAGGCCAAGAAGAAGGTGACCCTGATGGTGTTCGTGGTGCTGGCCGTGTGCCTCTTCTGCTGGACGCCCTTCCACCTGAGCACCATCGTGGCGCTGACCACCGACTTCAGCAACACGCCTCTGCTCATCGGCATCTCCTACTTCATCACCAGCCTGAGCTACGCCAACTCATGCCTCAACCCCTTCCTGTACGCCTTCCTGGACGACAGCTTCCGCAAGGCCTTCAAGAAGATGCTGGAGTGCCGGCCGGCGTGAGCGAGCGCGGGGCGCGCGAACGTCGGGAATCCCTGCTGGGTTGTCGTTGGATTGTCGGAATACGATCTTTCCGAGAGATTAGGAGAGGAACGCCGTTCGCAGTTGACGGAGAACTCTTCAGAGAGCTGCTGTTCAGTTGAACTCCTCCTCGTGTGGAAGGGACCGAGAGAGCTAGACCGCGACAGATACACAGATATAGACCTTCTGATACACAGATACACAGATATAGACCTTCTGAAACAAAGATATATGTACACACAGATAAACAGATTCAGATACAGTCAACAGATATGTCTACAAATATAGAAACACAAATATAGAGATACAGCTATACAAGTTATTTGAAATGCCTTGTGAGTTAGGCCTTTGTAAATAAAGTTGGCACATTTCTCACGAATAGAAGAGTTGGTGACGAGGCAATATAAAATGTAACTTGATGTTATAATGGAGATATAACTATATATATATAATTATATATGTATGGATACTCCTTAGATGTTCGTCTAGGGAAAATATGTTGGAACATCATTTTGGAACACAGCTTACTAAAATAAAGTTTATGAAATAAAACATTCAAAGTAACTATGCATGTTTGTAGGCCTTCTGCTGAAAGGCTCATCTGTTTTCTTTCAGATTAGGATTTCAATAATTTAATTTCCCGAAGGTTTCTTCCCAGAAACAACAACAACGTTTGTTTTGAAACCAACGTAGGCTTGTAAATACCAAGCCAATGGTGTTAAGGGACGGAAAAAATCTTAAATCATTGACAAAAAAACTGTTTGAACTAATAATCGTGATCAATGTTTCGGGACGCTCGGAAGAGCCGTCAATTAACCCGCGTGTTTTCTACAGTGAGCTTTTGTCGCCCCCTGGTGTCTGAGCGCCGCGCTGCAGGGGGGATCTCCCTTCAACTCGTCCTACTCTGCAAGGGAGCTTCACAAACTACCCCCATCACAGTTCTTGCTTGCTTGCTTCTTCACCTCACAACCCGTCATTTCCACAACGTTCCTTTATGGAGATGATGCATTAGCCTGTTGAGTTAACTCCAGCATGTATTAATTATTAACATTTTATCCACTCAACATATCATCATCTAGCAGTGTGTTGTTGTTCTGTGTGTATTCCGGAATGTGTATTAAAACAGAGTTTGTTGATAGATACAACATGTAGGTCTACTGTAGGGTGACTGTTTCAAACTACATCTGCTGATTCGATTTCACCAGGTCAGACTTTGTGTGTGTGGAGGTCGAGAGTTTTAAAGTGCGGGTAAACTGATGACTAGTTAGTAGTTTAACATGCAGATATTTTGACCTTTTAAATGTATTTCTTTTAATCCCAGAAGTTTCATGTCTCTATCGGTTTGATTATCCGCGTGCACAGAAATGATGTAAATAAACAAAGTGTTTATATTTGCTGAATAAATCAATAACCATGGAAACTGAGAGATGTGTGTTTGAATCCAGAACACAAATCTTTCACCACCAACACAATTTGAATTATCAAATTATCAAATAATAATAAAATCATAAGAGGGAGGATAATTGTCCACCAGACAGATGCACAGACAGACAGAATATTAGAGAGAAAGAGAGAGAGAGAGAGAGAGAGAGAGAGAGAGAGAGAGAAACAGAGACAGAGCGAGAGAGAGAGTGAGCGAGAGAGAGAGAGAGAGAGAGACACACACACACACACACACACAGAGATAACGAGAGAGATAGAGAGAGAGAGAGAGAGAGAGAGAGAGAGAGAGAGAGAGAGAGAGAGAGAGAGAGAGAGAGAGTAGTCCCTCTGTTCCCACACACAACCAGGCCCAAACTAATGAACAGCAAACAAAAAAAACACGAGAAAGTCAAAACAAATCTAAAATTGAAGGTTACCTGGATCTAAAGAACGAGCACCTAAGCTCCGTGTCTGACCTAAGACCCAGGAGGACTCTAAGCAGAGAAAATATATGAAAACATATGGATACACATTATTCGTATACATAAATAATTAAAGAATGCCTTTTCCATGCCAATAAAGCTACTTCTTTATTCAACTTCTACTGAGTTGAATTTAACGTATGTGACTAACCAGCGCCACCTTTTGGTCACCTCTGTCAGTTTGGTTTAATCTGCAAGTGCAGATAACCCCCCCTAGAGGGCGCTGTTAGTCCACGATCTTCCTCAGACTGGCGTGTGTGTCTGTATACACGCCTACCACTAGGGTTCAGTGTGCGCACACAGTGGACTGCGTGTGTGTGTGCACGTGTGTGTGCACGTGTGTGTGTGTGTGTGTGTGTGTGTGTGTGTGTGTGTGTGTGTGTAAAAGTCATGTTGATTCTTCGCTGAGTGGATCCATCGCAGGACCGGACCATTGGGCAGGGGTGTGTGTCGTCACATGTTGAAATGCTGGGTAGAACACACATACGCACACACACAAACACACACACACACACACACACACACACACACACAGACACACACAGACACACACACATACAAGCAAACATACACACACACACACACACACACACAGAAACACACAGAAACACACATAAACACTCACTCCCCCCCCGCCCACAAACACACACACTGACACAGTAGATGAGTCTGTTCCATGTCCATGGATTGAGGACGGTTCCGTTGATCTGTCCGAGCCGAACACCCACAGCATGATCAATACATCAGAACCAATCAACACATCAGAACCAATCAGCACATCAGAACCAATCAACACATCAGAACCATTCAGCACATCAGAACCATTCAGCACATCAGAACCAATCAACACATCGGAACCAATCAGCACATCAGAACCAATCAACACATCAGAACCAATCAGCACATCAGAACCAATCAGCACATCAGAACCAGCCTCTGCATCGATGGAGCCTGAAGGAACCGTCCTCTCTCTACTGCCTCGGGGGCGCAGCCATACTGCTCCTCCTTCTCCTCCTCCAACTCCTCCTCCTCCTCCACCTCCTCCTCCACCTCCTCCTCCTCCTCCTCCTCCACCTCCACCTCCGCCTTCTCCTCTTCCTCCACCTCCTCCTCCTCCTCCTCCACCTCCTCCTTCTCCTCCACCTCCACCTCCTCCACCTCCACCTCCTCCACCTCCACCTCCTCCTCCTCCACCTCCACCCGCTCCACCTGCTACGTCACCACAGGACTGCTCCCTTTCTGGTCGCAGTCTCTCCGCTGGTGGAGCCTGGAGGAGAGACAAGGTGACACCAGCAGTTCATAGGAGTCTCTCTCTCTCTCTTCTCCTTCTCTCTCACTCTGTCTCTGTCTCTCTCTCTCTTTCTCTCCCTCTCTCTGTCTCTCCCGTTGTTTTCTTATAATCTCTCTTCTACAATCTATAGCCCACTCTCCTTCTCCTTCACCCCCCTCTCCCCCATGTCTCTCCCCCCCCCCCCCCCCTCTCTGTAATGCCTTCTGAATGCTAACAGTGCTGAGCTCCTTCAAGGACTTGTCCCCTGTGCATTTTACCTACTTCAGAGAGGACTGTCTGTCTGTCTGTCTGTCTGTTTGTCTCTCTGTCCGTATGTCTGCCTGTCTCTCTCTCTGTCTCTTTGTCTGTCTGTCTGTCTCTCTCTCTGTCTCTTTGTCTGTCTGTCTGTCGGTCTGTCTGTCTGTCTGTTTGTCTCTGTCCGTATGTCTGCCTGTCTCTCTCTCTGTCTCTTTGTCTGTCTGTCTGTCTCTCTCGCTGTCTCTTTGTCTGTCTGTC
>NC_136941.1:4023174-4063174 GCF_949987615.1 Pollachius pollachius
TGCTGGATAGAAATGCGCTGCATAAATCTAGTCCATTTACCACTAACCCTAGCAAACATGCGAAGTAAGATGCGTCCATACATACAGCACCCCTGGAACATGGAGAGAGCCCTTCTGAGTGCTGCTCAGTGGCAGAAATCCCGCTTAAAACACCTTTCATGACAATCAGCACATGAAAGGTCAACGGGAGACATCCCTGTTATCATCTTCATCCACCAGAGGAATGTGAAAGTAGAGCGGAAGAAGGTAGATGGATAAATACACCCGTGCAGAAATGTACATTCTATAATAAAGCTGTGGCAAAGGTTTCGAGATCCCTGATTTAAAAAGTATCAAGTGCTGGAGAAGAACTTAGAAGTTCTTCTAATATAGGTGTTAGAAGTTAGATAGAAACTAGAAGTTAGTTCTAGATCTGTGGTAGATAGAAACTAGACGTTAGTTCTAGATGTGTGGTAGTTACAAGTAGAAGTTAGTTCTAGATCTGTGGTAGATACAACCAGACATTAGTTCTAGATATATGGTAGATACAACTAGAAGTTGGTTCTAGATCTGTGGTAGATACAACCAAAGATACATGGTGGTAAATAGACACTAAAACTTAGTTCTAGATATGTAGGGGAAGATATAAACTAGAAGTTAGTTCTAGATACATGGTGGTAAATAGACACTAAAAGTTAGTTCTAGATATGTGGGGTAGATATAAACTAGAAGTTAGTTCTAAATACGTGGGGGTGGATATGAACTAGAAGTTAAATATGTTTTGGTCATAATTGCTAAACCAGACTGACATGCAGATGGGGTCACAAGAGATTGTTATAATTCAGCTATCGGTACGGTAGTAGTAGTGTTCTAGTAGTTTGCTCAGGACTATGAAGCATTAGCAAACTACAATCACGATCTTTGGTAGCAGTTTACTCAGGACTAGGAAACGTTAGGCAGTCTAGGTGTGGACCCCTGTCACCGGCGGTGGAGTTGTTAAGATGCTGAGCAGTCCTCTATAGAAGACAGCTAGCTAGCCGGTCTCACAGCGACCTGTTCACGCTGAGAGGGTAGAGCGGTCCTGAGTGCTGGCCCCTGGTGTTTACATCCTGCTAGCCTGGTTAATCATTGGGGGGGGGGTTAGTGCATCACAGGGGGCACCCAGAAGGATGGCTGGCCCCCCCAGAGGTCACGGGGAGGATATTTGCTCGGTACCCAGGATTTTATAGTCCCCGTCGCTCGTCCACTCCCCTGGTTATGAGTGTTATATTGCATCATATCATATCGTATCATATCGCTGTTCTGCCATTTCTCCACCACCCTACTAGAATTCAGCGCTTTACTTTTGTAAAACGGTGTAACATCGCCAGGCCTACTGGCTTGAAAGGCACAGCAGTGGTCGTTGCCCTTCTTTAATAGTCATTAATAAAGTGCCCACTTATTAATACAGGCTCCCACTCCGGCTCTGCCCAGCATCGTCCTGTCGGTGGACAGATTCCGCCAGGGCCTTTCAAGGCTGCCCTGTCATTATGTTCCGTGAAGTGCCATTAGAACCAGCTCACAGACGTCTTAAGGCGCTAGTCAGTGCCCGCGGCGAGCTGGTGGCATTGGGAGAGCCGTTATAAATAGCCTGCAGGAAGGCTGGTTCTGCTGCAGTTTACCCTGAACATACCTAACAGAAGGTTAATCTATGTCCCTTTGAGTTCTAGCTGCTCCCCTTCAGCCAAAGTCCTCCGTCTCGGGTCGCTGCCGGAGGAGGGTCAAGGAGGAGAGAGGAGGTAAGGAACTAGGAGAACAGGGGGGAGAAGGAGGAGAGAGGAGGCGAGGAACTAGGAGAACAGGGGAGAGATGGAGGAGAGAGGAGGCGAGGAACTAGGAGAACAGGGGAGAGATGGAGGAGAGAGGAGGCGAGGAACTAGGAGAACAGGGGAGAGAAGGAAGGAAGATTACGCTCTAACACTGGAAGGTTCTGGGTATGATCCCCAATGCCCTCAGTCTGTTGGCACCCTTGAGCAAGACGACCCCCCTGCTCCTGAATGGAGGCCTTGGGGGGGGTTTCAACATGGACCCTACGGATCATCTTGGGTCCAAGGGACCAACGGTAAAACATTTAGAAATGAAACGGGATCAATGTTCATTTTGGGGCGACAGCGACCGCTCAATGTACTTCCTCTAAGAGCTGCTCAATGCTTCTGGCAGGCTCGTCGTCGCTATGGAAAGGACCCCTACCGAGAAATACACCAGACTTCTCCAAGGTATGAGGTCCGTTTAAAAGTGTGTCTGAACAATACTGAAGGAGGAGGAGCTGAAGGAGGAGACTCACTGAAGGAGAAAAAGGAGGAGTCGCACTTAAGGAGAAGAAGGAGGGGTCGCACTGAAGGAGAAAAAGGAGGCGTCTCACTGAAGGAGGAGTCTCAGTGAAGGAGAAGAAGGAGGCGTCTCACTGAAGGAGGAGTCTCAGTGAAGGAGAAGAAGGAGGCGTCTCACTAAAGGAGGAGTCTCAGTGAAGGAGAAGAAGGAGGCGTCTCACTGAAGGAGGAGACTCCTCCTTCAGTGAGATTCCTCCTCCAGTGAGACTCCTTCTAAAACCTTTGTTGTTGTCTGTTGGGTTTCGGTTGAACTCAGCCTTCTAATCCACCTCCATTTCTCCTCACCTCAAATTCACCTCAAATTCCTTTTGAATTGGGTGACCTCAACAGAGCCGGTTCCTGTGTGTGTGTGTGTGTGTGTGTGTGTGTGTGTGTGTGTGTGTGTGTGTGTGTGTGTGTGTGTGTGTGTGTGTGTGTGGAGGAAAAAGGCTGAACAGTTTGCTAACTCAGTGGAAGATTGAATAATGGTAAAAGAGCAACAGGTAGAAGCTACTGAATAGCTGTGATTCAGCAGTAGCAAGGCCACTAACCCCCCCCCCCCCCACCCTGCCACACACACACACACACACACACACACACACACACACACACACACACTCAATGATCGCAGATGAATCAACAGTTTTCTGAAGGTTGTTTTTTGACGCGCGGCGGGAAAGCTGTTAGTGCTCTTCAAGTGGAAGGTGTGTCTGGATGTGTGTGTGGATGTGTGTGTCTGCATGCATTTGTTTGTGTGTGTGTGTGTGTGTGTGTCAATGTGACCGTGTGTGTGTGTGTGTGTGTGTCTGTGTCTGTGTGTGTGTGTGTGATTGTGTGTGTGATTGGCCCAATCCCAATGTCCGGACTCATGGACTCACAGACTTTGTTGCGCTTTCTCGCGAAATCATTAAGGCTTTAGGGCTGTTCCAATGTCGAATTCCAAAGGGCGTGAGGGTTTGAGTCCACACTTAGCGAGCCCTTTCCGTGAGTCTGCATCAGTGCAGACTTCACCTAAGGGACTTACCAACAGCGTTGTGACGTTTACCGCGGAGACCATAGGGAAATCCAGAAATTAGGAAGGTAAACAACAACATGACGCAGCTCAGCCCACCACCAAGAGCCGGCTCTTTTGGATCCCAAACGGCTCTTCATATAACTAATTATACCTTTCCTAATTCAGCCAAATGTAGCCCGTTCTGATTCATGATTAGGCCAACAATCACCTCAATTATTCAATACATCCTTTATGCTGAAGTATTCAAAAGTAAAAAGTATACTTTCTAATATCGATAAATTGCTGTAGCCAATTGTTTTCATTGCATTTACAAAAAAAACAAAAACAAAAATGAGAATTCCCAAACCGCTAAGTGTTGGCAACATCTTTGTCATGACACGTTGCCAAGGTAACATGTACTCTCATGAAGTGCTGTCCCAATCCCATGTATACCTCTGAGCCCATGTGCCCTAACTCACTCACTCACTTAGCACCTGAGATCAATTAAGTCTGTGAATCCTTAGTCCTCAGGACTCACTTTGGGATTGGGCCGTCGTGTGTGTGTCTATGTGAGTGTGTTTGTGAGCCCTATCTCAGCTGGTGGTCCCCAACACTCTTCTCCTCTGTTGTTCTCTATATCACACATCTCTCTCTATCTATCGCCCTCTGTCGCTCTCTCTCTTTCTCCCTCTCGCCTTTCTCTCTCTCCCTCCCTCCCTCTCTCTCTCTCTCCCTCTCTTCTTTCTCTCTCTCCGTCTCTCTCTATCTCATCCTCTCTCTCCCTCTCTCTCTCTTCCTATCTCACCCTCTCTCTCTCTCTCTCTCTCTCCCTATCTCACCCTCTCTCTCTCTCTTTCTATCTCCACCCTCTCTCATTCTGTCCATCCCTCTCTCACGTCCCCATGGTTTCCGTCTCCAGTTGTTGCCATAGTGACACAGGAGTCCCTTGAGACAGTTCCGGTTAGCACTTAGCGCTAACACACACACACACACACACACACACACACTGAAAGGTGTTCATTAAGTGTGTTTGTTGGACCATGGGAGCCAGCAGGTGAAAAACATTTAACAGAGGGAGAGAGAGAGAGAGAGAGAGAGAGAGAGAGAGAGAGTGAGAAAGAGAGAGAGATAACATCTGAGCGTCATTAGACAGGAGTTCATCTCCATGGCCAGCGTTCGCCCTCCTCACCTCCAGGCCGTAACCATGACGAACCTGTTCTACCAACCAGTCGCCCTCGACGGATTCCTGAGGACCGGAGGACCAGGATCCAGAGCCCAGTGATGGTTCCTCCTCCAGCCCTCAGAGCCCCTCTAGGGCCGGCTGTGTGCCCAGACTCAGGGGCCGGGAACACAAAGAACATCCACTGCCCATCAAACACAACCCAGCGGGCCGCTAGCATGAGCCAAGGCATCAGCGCCAGGCTAGTTGTTCTATTGTGTTATTGGCTGTGTTCGAAATCGTTCCCTTTTCACTCACTCACTATGCCCTATATAGTGTTCATGATATAGTGCACTATATAGGGAACGAACAAACGAGAATTCGGACACTACTCTGAACATTTCTAAACGTCATTTGCGTCAGTAAATGCGCCAGGTATTTGTGTGACGCAGACAGATGTGCCCACATCATGTAAATAAACCGGGCACTCACGAGGAAAGCTGGGGGTTGTATTGATGTTGAATGTTACATTTCCTTGATCAAGGTTTCTTTGTAATTAACTTTGAATGTTACATTTTCTATGTTAAATCCCAAATAAATTGTTGAAATTTCTAAACGAAAGCCGGAGATTCCATCATTAAATGTATTCGTTTTCGCGGCTATTCAGTTTCTTCTTCTCCTCCGGAAAAACAAGACTGCATTGCATTGTGGTATACGGGAGTAACATGTAGGGAACATCGTACGTACACTCAAATTTTTGGTATTTTAAGTCCACTATATAGTGCATGAAATTAACCACTGAGAATTCGAACACCACTACAAAATGGCGAGCACCCTATATAGTGCACTAAATCCCTGGTAGGGAACGATTTCGAACACAGCTATTGTGTCGTGGTGTCGTTGTGTCATTGTGTTGTTGCGTCGACATGTTGATGTGTTGTCGTATCATTGTGTTGTTGCGTTGTTGCATCGTCGTGTAGTTTTGTAGTTGTGTCGTTGTGTTGATGTGTCGTTGTGTTGTCGTATCATTGTGTTGTCGTATCATTGTGTCGATGTGTTATTGTGTTATTATACGCACACACACACACATCGCCCAGGCATGGCGGGGGCTAAGGAGTTTACGTGGACCGGCCAAGCGTGTAAAGAGCTGGTGGAACGCCGCCACCGCCTCCAGCGAGGCGTCGTTGCGGCCGTTTACCGAGGTCCCAACAGGGGGTCATTACATAATGGGGACACCGGAGGCGGACACACGTGCTCCCGGACCACCTCTCATTAGCACTGCCAGGGGCCAATCAGACTCTGAGGAGGAATCATCACCAAGCCCAGCTCTAAGGCTGGGCCGACGTGAGACCAGATGTGTACATCCTGCTGTTACCTAGGGACACCGTCGCGAGTGGGTGCTGGGTGCTGAAGTCCTCGTGCAAGCTTTCATTAGAGCAACGATGTTAAACGAACGAGGATGCCTCAATTAAGCCCGATCCGCGCTTTGATGGCCCTCGCAATCACATAAGGCTAACGAGGAGTCCGTAAGCAAACGGAGGCACAGGTGATCTCATACCTGACAGAGTGCACGCTACCTGCCATCCGACCAATCAGGACACAGAGCTGCCCCCCATGGGAAAGCGGAGGTCAGAAAGGCAGACAAATATTGGTGAAGGACAGGAGAGTCCGGTGTTTATAGTGTGAACAGCAACACTCCAACACTATGGAAACAAACCTTTATTGATAAGGAAAACGTGCACACGGCAATCCCTCAGGATGAACCAACCCTGAGGGAAGATACCTGCGTAGGATCAGACCAAAGCTGCTGATTGGCTGACAGGAGAGGACATAAACTAAAGGAAGAGATTTGAGCTGGCATGAATACAGTCACACACACGCACACACACGCACACGCACACACACACACACACACACACACACACACACTATGAGACCTGAACTATGAAACACAGAAGTGTCTATAGGCACCATATCTGATATTTCCAGACACAATCAGAAACAAATGTTTGATTTGTTCTGTTTCTCTGTTTGTGTGTGTATCTGTAGAGAGAGTGTGTGTGTGTGTGTGTGTGTGTGTGTGTGCTTGTGCGCACGTGTGTGTGTGTGTGTGTGTGTTATATTCTTCTATATAGACCCCTCTCCTCCTGCTGATGTTAACTCCATATCTTTTACGGGATAAATCCCCTCCTATAGAAACGCTTCATAAGATGTCACACATTCAAAGCCGCCATCTCGGTCCTTCTCCATCATAAAACCGTAATCAACAACAACCCGGGGATGATCTAACGTTTTGTCAGAAGAGCCCAGATCTTGTTCCTGGCACTCCGAACCCCGTCTCAGACCCTCTGCAGCAGCAGGTCTCTCCTTAGGACTGGAGGGGGCTGAAGAGGAGATGTGTAGGAAGAGAGGATCTCGGGGGCCTCTCCTAGGTCCTCAGAGCAGCCGAGGGGATGTGATTCATCGTTCACCCTTTAACTCCACTGGTGTCTTCATTCAAATCACACCTGCTGTTTCTCTGTCTCTCTCTTTTCATTTTGTGTTCCTATTTATTTGATTAAAACCAAATCAATTCATTGTCTGGCCTACCTATTTCTCTCTTTCTGTTCCTCCCTCTCTCTCTCTCTCTCTCTATCTAGCTCTGTCTGTCTCCGTCTCACCCTCTGCCTCTCTCCCTCTCCCTCTCCCTCTCTCTCTGCCACTTATTTTTTCTTGCCCGCCTTGCCTGATAAATTATTCTCTTTCAACTTCCCACTCCATCTCTCCTCCTAATCATCTCTCTCTCTCTCTTGCTCTCTCTTTCACTGTTGTTGTTGCATTCTCTCCGTTTCCTCACACCTCACTTCATGTTGCTCCTCCTCCTTTGATTGGTCTTTGTCATGTCATAGAAAGAGACATTCTCTCTCCAGTATCTTCATTTTTTATTTAATTCATCTTTCATTATCACAGCTCTCATGTTCTCTTCCCTCCTCACCACCCAAGAGGAGGAGGAGGATGAGAGGAGAGGAGAGAGGAGGAGAGGAGAGGAGAGGAGAGGAGGAGAAAGGAGAGGAGAGGAGGAGAGAGGGGAAGATAGGAGAGGAGAGGAGAAGATGAGAGGAAATCTCCTTGAGGCGGTGTCTCTGCGGGCCCTGGGTAGCGGTGTGCTGGGGTCCTGATGTGTCGAGGGGAGAAGGCACGCCAGCGGCGTAAAGGATGAATACTGCAGTAGATCATTTCATTTATTCATCCATGTGTTCATCCTGCAGTCGCCTTCATTCAGAGCGGCTTACAGTGTAGAATTCAGATCCATTTCAACAAGGAGATGGTAGGGAGTTGAATGTGTATCCTGCTCAGAGGACATCCAAGGTAAGACTGTGGACGTCGGGATCGAACCCGGAACCCCTCCTATTCTATCAGGCAGGATGAAGACCTGGATGTAAATGGGATACTGGTTTAGTGCTGAACCATCACTGCCGGAGGAAATACAATGATGGTTCCAACGGCTTGGTTGGTGGTTCAGATACCAGCTACACTAGAACCGCTGGCCCCAGGTGGGAGGGGGGTCGGTGTTGAAAAAGCAATCACTGCTCCAAAACACGACTCATAGAGGCAAGAGAGGGGGGGTGGGGGTACTGGTCAGGATAGGGGTACTGGTCAGGGTGGGGGGGTACTGGTCAGGGTAGGGGGGTAAGAATGAAGAAGAGTGAGATGGAGGTGGATTTTTATCTCCAGGAGATGGTGAGATAGAAGGACCACCTTGGTCCTCTTGAAGGAGGTCTATTGAGACAGCTTTTAATGTGCTCTCATGGACATAAGAATAGCACTTTTCATAAGTGATTTGAATTGAGGTAGAATACTTGTTTTGTTTGAAATACTACATGTTTTCTTCTTAGATAACGGGCAGAACTATCAATTCTGTAAGAATACAGCTTGACAGCCTTCGGCCGTTTAGTTAAAACGGCAAATGTGCTGGAATTGAAATATTGTATTCATAAGCATTCATTCATTTATTGGACGCAAATGTGAAACAAATTTTCATTGCGGGTGTTTTGTTCTCGTCACATGGAATGGACCATTACAGCATGTCTGAATGAATGAACAAATTCATTCATTCATTCATTCATTCCATATAAATGAGTGTATGAATGAATGAATGAATGAATTCGTAAGCCTCTGTGTTGGTCAGCAGGCCTGTGTGTCAATGAAGACAAATATAACTAAATCCAAAACGAAGGTCTTTCTCCCTGACAGAACTCTATCTCTCTGGTTCAACGGACCCTCCAATCATCATCCCTGGAAGCTCACCGGCCCGCCCCCGTCGGGAGCTCGTTAAACCAATCACACGGAGGCAGCAGACGGCCGAAAAAAGTACAAAGTACAGCACCAGATCCGACCAGTCATCCGTGATAATATCAAACCTAAATCCGCACTATTTGGCCCCCTACCAGACCAAAACACATATTTGACTAAAACACATATTTGCGATGTGGACACGGTCATTTAGACAAACAAATATTTCACATATTTTCGAATTATGTTTAAATTCACCAAACTAAAATACTGTTTTGGTTCTAATCCGCTATCCGCCCACAAGGAGTTATTTTCCCGCCCGTGAATTTTAGGGATGTCCGACGTCACAATCAGCCCGTGTTACCAACCTTTATGCGGGTACCCGACCAGCTGCAGGACTCTGGCGCTGACCCCACCAGGTCCTGGGGAAGAATCAACAAGTCTCTATAGGTGGAGGCGAGGCCATTCACCGTCTCTGTAGGTGGAGGCAAGGCCAGACGACGTCTCTGTAGGTGGAGGCAAGGCCATTCACCGTCTCTGTAGGTGGAGGTGCAGACGTCGTCGCCGACCACACAGCTCGCGTTACCCGTGCAGGGACAGAAGGTGGAAGATGAATGAATGAATAGATGCATGGAACCAAAGGGCCGTTAATCCATGGACGGCCGAGAGCGACTCTTATTTAACGCAGCCTCCGACGTCATACACCACAGCGCTGGGTGGAGGTGCTGCTGGTGGAAGTCCTGCTGGTTGGAGGTCCTTCTGAGACCTGGTCCACGGGTCCGTTGTGTCCTCAGGTAATCCTGTGTCTCCATCGCTACACGAATGAGAAAGATGTTTCACTTCCAGTTCACGACAGGTTCAATTAGCGGCGTTAAAACGATATTGTTTCTGGTATTAATCACGTTCGTTAATAGAAGAGCTTTTAGTCATTGACTTAATTCTGCGTTTGGTGGAAATGCTCTCCTGTCGTTATGAATGAGGCAGTGTTTATGTGAATGATGCAGCCTTCATGTGAATGAGTCAGTTTCATGTGAATGAGGCAACCTTCATGTGAATGAGGCAGAGTTCATGTGAATGAGGCAGTGTTCATGTGAATGAGGCAGCCTTCATGTGAATGAGGCAGCCTTCATGTGAATGAGGCGGCGTTCATGTGAATGAGGCGGCGTTCATGTGAATGAGGCAGTGTTCATGTGTATGAGGCGGCGTTCATGTGAATGAGGCAGCCTTCATGTGTATGAGGCGGCGTTCATGTGAATGAGCCAACCTTCATGTGAATGAGGCGGCCTTCATGTGAATGAGGCAGTGTTCATGTGAATGAGGCGGTGTTCATGTGAATGAGGCGGTGTTTGAACAACACTATTAAGCCCCCATGCCTCCACCTTCATGCATCAAGCAGACGCTGGTTTAAGGTCTTGTTTGGTGTTCAGGCCGCCTCCTGCCCTGGTTCTCTCTGCAGAGTCTCCTCACTAAACCAGGCCCATGCATCCAGAAGGATCGTCTTCTAGGAGGGGTCTACCTCCTCTGGGTCAGCTGACCACCGCCCCATCACTCTGTCGCCAAGGAGACAGAAGCTGAGCATTTTATGATTGCAACTCGTAATCTTGCATGAAAGCCATTCTAGCGACAGATTTCCCCATCAGACACACACGCACACACACACACGCAGGCACTCACGCACACATGCACACGCTACACACACGCAGGCAGTCACGCATGCATGCACACACCTACGATTGCACACAGGCACACACACGCACGCACAAACGCACACACACACACACACACACACACACACACACACACACACACACACACACACACACACACACACACACACACACACACACACACACACACACACACACGTCTTCTTTGATCCCTCCTTCAATTTCTCGCTCTTCACTTCTCTTTCAGCCTACTACCACTAACCCCCACTAAGAACCACTTCTATTAGTATTATCATATTATTCGTTGTTTCTCCTTCCTCTGTCTTCATCGTGTACGTCTGGAGCATGTCTGTCCAGCTGATGTATGAAACGATAACGGCACAACCAATTCATGTTTCAGTTTTCCGCCGCTGCTTAATATTTAATATTTAATGCTGCTTCTGTTTGCCCGACGGCCCTGAAAACAGGCAGACAGGAGCAATCAAACCCACAACCAGAGCTCACTGCAGACAGCTGGAAGATGAATGGTGCCTTCTGATCTTTATCCCTTATTACATGAGTGAGTGGTGAACACACGCATTTCCTCCATCACACGGTCATCCATCCTTTCTACTGTTTTTATATTGTAAAATTATAATACATATATCTTTCATTTATTTAATCGATTTTCATCTGTGTGTTTAAAACGAGAGAGAGAGAGAGAGAGAGAGAGAGAGAGAGAGAGAGAGAGAGAGAAGAGGGAGACAGAGGGAGACAGCGAGAGAGAGAGAGAGAGAGAGAGAGAGAAAGGGAGAGGGAGAGGGACAGAGAGAGGGAGAGAGAGAGAGAGAGAGAGAGAGAGAGAGAGAGAGAGAGAGAGACAGAGAGCATCTAGACGGGGTATTGCTGGTGGATTCAAGCGGATCGTCTGATCGGTTAACTTAATTAAACACAGAGGACTGTTGTCCATGACAACCGCTGCATAGGGACCCCTCTTCCTCCCTCACTGGGGTCTAGCCCCCAGACGGACCTGAGTTCTAATCTGGGACTGACGGGGCAGGATAGTGGGAGGTCTAGAGAGAGATGAACTCTGACCCCTACCTGCTCCTTAATGACCTGTCTCTGTACTGTCTAACCCCCACCTGGTCCTTAATGACCTGTCTCTGTACTGTCTAACCCCCACCTGCTCCTGAATGACCTGTCTCATACTGTCTCACCCCCACCTGGTCCTTAATGACCTGTCTCTGTACTTTCTAACCCCCACCTGCTCTTAATGACCTGTCTCTGTACTGGCTAACCCCTACCTGCTCTTAATGACCTGTCTCTGTACTGTCTAACCCCTACCTGCTCCTTAATGACCTGTCTCTGTACTGTCTAACCCCTACCTGCTCCTTAATGACCCGTCTCTGTACTGTCTAACCCCTACCTGCTCCTTAATGACCTGTCTCTGTACTGTCTAACCCCTACCTGCTCCTTAATGACCCGTCTCTGTACTGTCTAACCCCTACCTGCTCCTTAATGACCTGTCTCTGTACTTTCTAACCCCTACCTGCTCCTTAATGACCTGTCTCTGTACTTTCTAACCCCTACCTGCTCCTTAACCACCTGTATCTGATCAAAGCGTGTGATAGATAGTCAGAGAGTCAACAGTCCTGGGGTCTGATGCTTCAGGTTCCAGAGAGGTCTTTCTTTCACCATTATCTTCCTTGTGTATCACCTATCCCCCTCCAGACTCCTGCTAACCCGCCTCATACTGTCCTCCACCGCCATTGGACACACCCTCCCAATCCTGATTGGCTACGAGGTCTGGCGGTTGTGATTGGCCCAGATCAGCCCATCACAGATCAGGCCCTGGCTACGAAGATCAGGCCCTTGGCTACGATGTCTGGCGCTTGTGATTGGCCCAGATCAGCCCCTGGCTGATCTGGGCCAATCACAAGCGCCAGACTTCATAGCCAATCAGGACTCAGCTGCCCGTCCCTTCCTCCTGCTTGGCCCCTAAGGCCTGGCTCCGCGCCAGAGGGATCGAGCCTCGTAGCCTGGGGCGCTAGGAGAGGAGCTAGTTCCCCAGATGGCAGCCCGCCTCAGGGCACTGACCGTCTCACGGTTTGAATATTGCATCACTTCCTGCTTCCTGGTCCCTGTCCATTTAACAGGAACACGCATCACTGGGAGGCCGGGTCACGACCCTTGACCCCAGACATCAGTCTGCAGCCATGAGCGATTGGGGATGAATGTTTAATAGGCGGGTGTGTTGATATTGTTGGAGTCTGATGAAGTGCTAACCTTAATAAAAGGCTAACCGCTAACAGCTAACCGCTTTACCCTGGGGTGTGTGCGGTTCTATGTGCGTGCGTGTGGGTTTGTGTGCTTCAGTGTTATATTGTAGGATGTTTATGCGTTGGGTTGTATTGTTTTGTGTTAGTGTGTTGTGGTGATATTTAGTACTGTGTTCTGTTAATATGTTGTGTTATATTGTTTGATGTTTATGTGGGTTAAGGTGTATTGTGTTGTGTTGTGATGGTGTGTTGTGCTGTGTTATGTTACGTAATAATTTGCTTTGTTTATTGTGTGAAGAAAGGTTTAAATCGCTGGTCCGCACTTTCTCTGTTATTCTGTCACTTTAATATCTCTCTGGTGGCCCTCTCTCTCTCTCCCCCAACTCTCTGATCCGCCTCCTCTATCTCCCCCCCCCCCTCTCTCCCGCTCTCCTCCACCTCCTCTCTCTCCTGGGGAGAGAGCAGACTGTGGGAGTGTGTTGTAACATAACAGCTTCTCATGGCAAGTCCTCGCAAGAGGAACAGGACACTGTTACAGCAGCCAGACTATTACACTATCTGTTCCTTATGTCTCTCTCTCTCTCTCTCTCTCTCTCTCCCTATGTCTCTCTGTCTCTCTCTCTCGCTCTCTCCTCACATACCATCTCTCTTTCGCTTTCTCCTCGCATATTGTCTCTCTATGACTCTCTCTCTCTCCTCACATACTGTCTCTCTCTCGCTCTCTCTCGCTCTCTCTCCTCACATACTGTCTCTCTCTGTCTCTCCTTACATACTGTCACTCTCTCTCGCTCTCTCTCTCTCTCTCTCCTCACATACTGTCTCTCTCGCTCTCTCTCCCTACATACTGTCTCTCCTCACATACTATCTCTCTCCCTCTCTCTTTATTAACTGGGTAACCAGAGAATCTCTTTTACTGCATTAAACATTTTGACTATTAAATTATAGAAAGTTAGACCATATCTGGCTGTTGCTAATGAGGGCTGCTATCAGAGCCGGCGCTAGCCATTTCGGTGCCCTAAGCACAAATGCATTGTGGTGCCCCCCAAAAATGGACATCAATTCAGTAATTGTCAGTACGTTTCTCTTTATTTCCAAATTAACGTCAACATGTAATGTTTGCAAATAAATAAGAGAAATTAAAATCTTGATAAAAGACTACACTAATTGTGCATTAACAATAGCACCAAACATTTAAATAAATAAAATAATACAGTGCCTACAGAGGGACACGTCTGCATTTCCTGGCTGCAAAATCAGCAATCAGGTCATCATATGACAGTTTCTGAGCCACGTCTCGATTGATGCTGATGACAG
Organism: Pollachius pollachius; assembly: GCF_949987615.1. Taxonomy (NCBI): domain Eukaryota; kingdom Metazoa; phylum Chordata; class Actinopteri; order Gadiformes; family Gadidae; genus Pollachius; species Pollachius pollachius. Next base: position 4,037,166 of record NC_136941.1, read on the forward strand.
CCAGTCCACTTAAACGCTCCTGCCCCATCGATGAACGCAGGTATGTTTTAATGAGCTTGAGTTTTGAAAAGCTTCGCTCAGCAGAGGCAACTGTGACGGGGAGAGTCAGTGCAATTCGCAAGCAATCCACAGATTGGGATACACCTCTTGGAGCTGATTGTCATGAAGAAATGTCAGCATTTCCAAGGCAGATGTCTTTGGTGGTAGCTGAGGAAGGTTGATGATTTCCTGTAGCATCTCAGGTCCATCAATGTCAGCTGTTCCCTTTTCCGTAAGTGTCTTGTGTACTTCATTGCAGTGTTTTTTTAAGTCCTCCTTGGACATTCCATTAACTTTGCTGAAATCAAGCAGCACTCCATATTTTTCTTTAACTTGATTCATGGTCTCAAACCTCTCCTGCAGTGACATTAAAGAAGAGCCCACAACACTATTGAAAAATGTGACCTCAAGCTTTTTAAGGGCATCATTGAAGGGCTCTTCAACAGCTTCATACGCAAACTGCCTTTTTGTGCTCCTGAGTCTTTTCTGCTTAAGGTGGTGAGGTTACTTTTGGCACTGTCAATGTGCCTAACAGCAATATCAAGCTGCATGGAACTTGATTGAAGTAGCTTGTTCACCTGGTTTGTGATGGTAAGAAGTTCACACCACACAACAGAGCAAATCAAAAATCGAAATGAGGCTACTTCCTCAGCAAGAGCTTGAGCCTCCACTTTTGCCACTGGATCCTTTACAGCCTCCCTAGCCTCCAGGAGAGCATCTCTCACTTCCTTTGTTTGATTCCGGACAGCTGTTACACTCTTAAGCCTGCTCTCCCATCTAACATCACTCCAAGATTTCAGTGTCAGTTGGACATGCTTTGTCAAGATGGCCCATCGCTGGGTGGCCCCTGAAAAGAAATTGAATAACTTTTGCAAACAGCCAAGGTAGCCATTGGCATCTTGGGAGGACTTGGCAGCATCAGCTATGATGAGATTCATGGTGTGAGCTCCACAAGGAACAAACAATGCTCTTGTGTTTAATTGTAGAAGTCTAGCCTGAACACCTTGCTTCTTCCCCTTCATGTTGGCTCCATTGTCATAGGCCTGTCCTCGACAATTTTCGAATGGAATGCCAAGCTCCTTCAACTTCTCTAGGATAACATTTGACAGGCTAAGGCCAGTAGTTTCCTCCACATCAATATATCCCAGGAAGTATTCTTTAATGTCTGGTTGTAGCTGGAGCTGGACAATGCGCACTATGACTGACATCTGTTCCTTGTGACTCAAATCTGGGGTACAGTCAAGAATGATAGAAAAATATTTTGCTGACTGGATATGTCTCACTATAGTGCTTAATGTTTCTGAAGAGATTATCTGAATGAGTTTGTTCTGTGTCTTATGACTGAGGTAGTGTGTGCAGGAAATTTTAGCCAGGTGAATCTCCATTACAGGGTCATATGTTGCCATAAGCTCCACTTCCTTCAGAAAGTTGCCATTGTCTGGCTCATGAAGACGGTCAGAAGAGCCTCTAAAAGACAAATTTCTTGAAGCCAGTGAGAGAGTGATTGAGAGCAGGCGTTTCAGAACATCTCGCCACTTTTTCCTTTCTGCCTCCAGTAATGTCAACTCCTGTTGGTCTATTGCCATGCCCTTTTTAAGCCGTGTGTCCAGTTCTCTCCACTTAACCATGCACTGTGTATGGTTTGGGCTACACTCATGACCTCTCAAACTGGTGTTGATGTTCGACCAATCACTGTGGCCCTCTGCAGTCAGCTTTATGTCCTTCACACTAAAAAGTTTACATTCAAAGCAGATCACAGCATTGTTCTGTGGAGAGTACACTACCCAGCTTCTGTTAACCTTCTCTCCATTTGGTAAGGTTTTGAACTGGAGGCTGGAATGAAATGCTCTTCCATCAGGTCCCTTTGGAAAACTAAAATCAGGGCTGACTTTGAAAGGCCCTCTGTGCACAATTTCAACCCGATCAGCATCTAAAATGTGTGCTGGCCATAGAGCAGGATCAGTTGGAGGGGGCACATACGTCTCTACAATGTCACTTGCTGATGGCCTCTCAGTGACAGGACTCACTCTGCCGGTGGTTGTGTGTACTGGGTTGTATCTGTACCTGAACTAGTAGTTGATGGTTGTTGGTCAGGGCTGGGTGCTATTGCAGAGTCTGCAGAGATTGGTGGTTGATGATGTGTGCTTGAACTGCTGGTGGATGGTTGATCATCTAAATCTTCCTCCTGGTCTTGAGGAACTCCTTGCACATATCTAAGCATTGACCCTGCATTCAGAAATACAAGAAGAAATACTCAGGGATTGTACACTGAAATACAGTTTTGCACCTTGATTTAAAAATAATATTAAATATTAATTACAGGTTTATGTAAGCCTATGTGTTAAAAAAAAAAAATAAAAAAAAATAAAAAAGGCACCGTTACGAGGCACCGAAATGTGCGTTCTTATTCGATCTCGTTACAACCGTTTACGTCGGAACCGGTTCCCTACTGGAACCGAGTTAGTGCTCAACCCTAGTTACCAAGAGCTGTTCTCCATTCATCAACTCATTACTTTAAAGTATCATCTGTAGCATTACTTTTTCCACTACAGTACACAATTGCATACTCGTTGGTTCACAGTACACATGCTAGCATAACGTAGGCTACATAACAAACGCCAAATAAACGTCCTGAAATGCAGTAGGCCTATATAAGTAAACTTGGCTAGTACTTGGCTGACGACTTCTGATGGCTAAAAGAATATAGGAGCTAACGTTAGTTTGTTGACGTTAACGGTAACGTTAACCCTGGCATGAGCATAGACATTCATACAAGGACTAAATGTTACAGAATTAGCCATTTTTATTTAAAACATTGTCTTACCTGTGCATCATCTCGATGTCTCTTCTTCTTTCTCTTATCCGCCCCAGACTCTTGATGCCTTTTCGAGGCCATGTCCAAACACAGGTGTCTGCCGAACTTGAGAATGATGTCGAACATACCACTGGGATGTGGGGGAGGGGGGCACCAAGGGGAGAGAGGGAGAGGGCCGCACAGGAGACACATCTTTTTCTCGAGCAAATGTTACTTTTGTATTGCTTATCTATTAACACGTTTTACACATGTTACTTTTAAATATATGGTGTTATTATGATTATTATTATGACGATGATTTTTTTTTTGGGTCACATGACCCGCTGAGAGTTACAGTAGTATGGTCACATGACCAGCTGAGGGTCACATGACCATCTGGGGGTCACAGTAGGAGGGTCACATGATCAGCTGAGGGTCACAGAAGGAGGCTCACATGACCAGCTCAGAGTCACATGACCATCTGGGGGTCACAGTAGGAGGGTCACATGACCAGCTGAGGGTGACAGCAGGAGGGTCACATGACCAGCTGAGGGTCAAAATAGGAGGGTCACATGACCAGCTGAGGGTCACATGACCAGCCGAGGGTCACAGTAGGAGGGTCACGAACAAACTCACGCACGCACGCACACTCTAGCGGTTTGTATCTAGAGTTCACCCCAGGTCAGGGTCTTGGTGAACCAGGTGCCTCTCTGCCGCCCCGGCTCCATGTTCGCTGGTCCACAGGATCTATATTCAGATCAATGTCACGTCTCACATGAACACTGCTAATAGAGGATCAGTCCTCTGAGCTCTGAAATGAGACGCAGGAAACGTAATCCTGAAGTTTCAAAGTAAAACCGAGGCTATCTCGTCCTGTTCCAGGCTCACATTATCCATTTCTGAAAATAACTCGAGATACCCTCTCACCCTCTCAGCCTCTCTCCCTCTTTACCGCTCTCCCCGCTATCCCGGGTCTCTGGTCTTAACATCATGGTTACTACAACGACGAGACATTAGTCTGCATGGAGCTGGAATCAGACCATCTTCCCTCTCTCTCTCCATCATCTGCCTCTATGCTTTGGTGCTGACGAGGGGCCAAATAAGTCATCCCAGACACCAACCCGAACCACCAGCAAACTAAAACCAAGCTCGAGTATAGTTGGAGTCAAACGGTTGATATGGTGTATATGTGAGTATATTTATAACTGGAGTGTAGATTTAGTCCATATTGATATTTGTTTTGTGGTCGTACAGTGGTTGAGCAGTGAATGCGTCATGAGTCATCTCAGAACAAACGGACCGTCCAATTAGAGCCAGCTGCACCGCGGGGAGGGGGAGGGGAGGCTGCATGCGTGACAATTAAACATCACGCGCACGGCCAGGTGCTCCGGCTCCCAGCGGCCTTCGCGTGGGGACGCCGCCAGCGTGCGCTGAGAACTGGACTCACCAACGACGACACAAGAGTGACTCTCAGACGATGCACACAGCACATAAGTGGACAGATGGACCTATCACACGGCTGTAACCGTAACAGACCAATCATAGGGCTGTAACCGTAACCGACCAGTCACAGAGCTGTAACCGTAACCGACCAATCATAGGGCTGTAACCGTAACGGACCAATCATAGGGCTGTAACCGTAACCGACCAGTCACAGAGCTGTAACCGTGACCGACCAATCATAGGGCTGTAACCGTAACGGACCAATCATAGGGCTGTAACCGTAACAGACCAGTCACAGAGCTGAAACCGTAACCGACCAATCATAGGGCTGTAACCATAACGGACCAATCATAGGGCTGTAACCGTAACCGACCAGTCACAGAGCTGTAACCGTAACCGACCAATCATAGGGCTGTAACCGTAACGGACCAATCATAGGGCTGTAACCGTAACCGACCAGTCACAGAGCTGTAACCGTGACCGACCAATCATAGGGCTGTAACCGTAACAGACCAATCACAGGGCTGTAACCGTAACAGACCAGTCACAGAGCTGAAACCGTAACCGACCAATCATAGGGCTGTAACCATAACGGACCAATCATAGGGCTGTAACCGTAACCGACCGGTCACAGAGCTGAAACCGTAACCGACCAATCATAGGGCTGTAACCGTAACGGACCAATCATAGGGCTGTAAGCGTAACCGACCGGTCACAGAGCTGTAACCGTAACCAACCAATCATAGGGCTGTAACCATAACGGACCAATCATAGGGCTGTAACCGTGACGGACCAGTCACAGAGCTGTAAACGTAATTGACCAATCATAGGCCTGTAACCGTAACGGACCAATCATAGGGGTGTAATCGTGACGGACCAGTCACAGAGCTGTAAACATAATTGACCAATCATAGAGCGGTATCCGAAACGGACCAATCACAGAGCTGTAACCGTAATGGACCAATTACAGAGCTGTTGCCTTGATGGACCAATCACAAAAGCGAGCTGTAACCATAACGGATCATTCAGAGAGCTGTAACCGTAATGGACCAATCACAGAACGAGGTGTAACCGTAACAAACCAATCACACAGAGTGCTGTAACCATAACGGGACAATCAGAGAGCTGTAACCATAACTGACAATTGAGAGAGCTGTAACGTAATGGACCAATCACAGAGCTCTAACCATGATGAATCAATCAGAGAGCTGTACTCCTTACCATTGGCTGTCTGTCTGCCCTTTAAACCCTTTAAACTCGTCTGACGGTCTGCAGAATGACTTCATTATAACATTGAAATACAAAAATATCAGACACTATTTAATAGGAATGGGTTCTTCAGGAAACCGTCATAGCGCAAAACCCTCCAAGGGAGAAACGTTTTATCATGTTTCTCGAGACGACGGATCCCCGGTCGGTCTCCGGTGGAATGCACCGTGGAGGCGCGGGACCGCGAGCTCTACCGACGCAGACACACACGAGCGCGCGCTCACACAAGCACGTGCACACACACGCGCACCAATTTACCTTCTCCCTGCAAATGCGCTATTAGCCCCGGGAGACAGGGGAGAGGGGAGGGGAGGGGAGGGGAGGCGAGGAGAGGAGAGAAGAGGAGAGGAGAGGAGAGGAGAGGCGAGGAGAGGAGAGGAGAGGGGAGGAGAGGAGAAGAGGAGAGGAGAGGAGGAGAGGTGGGGAGAGGAGGAGAGCGGGGGAGTTGAAGCTGATCAAGCCCGGATAGATGAGTTCCTCTCTCCATCTCTACTCGAGTCGGCCCGCATCTTTACTCTAACCCCCGCCCCTTTCTTGCCGTCTCTCTCTCTCTCTCTCTCTCTCTCTCTCTCTCTCTCTCTCTCTCCACGCGGACCAGTTGATGCTGACTTAAACGTACACAGGTTTCTGTAAGGCGCGGACATGTTCTGAGTTCCAATTGATTTATTATTTATCATTTTATTATCGTATTGGTGGATCGTGATGACAGCGCAGGGAAACTGATAGAGAGAGAGAGAGAGAGAGAGAGAGAGAGAGAGAGAGAGAGAGAGAGAGCGAAAGAGAGAGAGAGAGCGAGAGAGACAGAGAGAGAGAGAGAGAGAGAGAGAGAGAGAGACACACACAGAGAGACAGAGAGACAGAGTGGTAAAGCGAGGTAGAGCGAGGTAGAGAGAGAAAAGTAGAGAGGGGGGAGAGAGAGAGAGAGACAGAGAGAGAGAGAGAGAGAGAGGGGTTTCACGGTGCTATGTGGACACCGAAGCACACGGAGGAGACGCGTGTCGCGCGCAACAACACACCGTAGCCCAGCCGAACTCCGTGCGGGATCGAACCCGGAACCCGGACTGCTGCAGAGGAGACACGAGGAGCTTCAGACATAGAGAGGTACGACGCTACATATATATATACATAAACACCACCGTGCACGAAGTAGACGCTCGCGTGCACCACTGCTCCATCTGTTGCTGTGCGCGCGGTGTTCGTCATGACTAGTGCATAGATATGCGCCAGTGTGCGTGTGCGTGTTCATGTGCGGTTGCATGTGCATGTGCGTGTTGATCTTACCACTCTGTTGTCACTTCTCCTGCCGCCGCTGGCATATTCTCGCGTCCGTGCGTTTGTACGCAGTGTGTGTGTGTGTGTGTGTGTGTGTGTGTGTGTGTGTGTGTGTGTGTGTGTGTGTGCGCGTGTGCGTGTGCGTGTGTGTGTGTGTGTCAGTGTGTGTGTCAGAGATTTTAACGGCTGGATTCCACTATTGATGCATGTATTATACGGTACCGGCATGGTCACAAGAGACACCTGAGACACACACACACACACACACGCACGCACGCGCACGCGCGCACACAGACACACCGGATAAATGTAAACACACGCACACAGACACACACACACACACACGCACACACACTGGATAAATGTAAACACACACATACACACACACACACACACACACACACACACCGGATAAATGTACGCACACACGCACACACACACACACACACACACCGGATAAACTTAAACAAACACACACACACACACACCGGATAAACTTAAACAAACACACACACACACACACACAAACACATATGACGTGTGTGTGTGCATTGATATTCCATATCTTTATAATTGGTCTTTTTTTTTTTATCAGAACCAAGGGTTAGGTGCTAGTGATAGGGTCAGGGTCTATGGTTAGATGCTACTAGTGATAGGGTTAGGGTCTAGGGTTAGCTGCTAGGGTTAGGGTCTAGGGTAGGGGGCTAGTGATAGGGTTAGGGTCTAGGGTTAGCTGCTAGGGTTAGGGCATCGGGTTGGGCTTTAGGGACGAGGGTTAGCTGTTTTGATAGTCTAGGGCTAGGTCTTAGGGATAGTGGTAGGGTTAGGGCCTGACACCAGTATGAACTGGGAGGTCTATTCGAGTGACACAACACATCACTATAAAGTGTGTGGCTAGCATGCGTTCTTGGCTTATCGTCCTTATTTTGGCTTAGCTTCTCACTCTGCTAATGGAAAGCACATTCTTGCAAGTTAAAGCAAGTGTATTATTTGTTTTGTATTTTGGCTCGGCTAGAATGTCCGTACATGCAGATGACCTCGTCCTGTTACTGAATGTATGCAGAAAACTTTCTTCTGTGACTGAATTTATGACTTAATGTACATCAGTAGGATGTTTGGAATGCACGTTCAAGATGTGCTCATTTACATTAACATTTACATTCAGGCACTTTAGCAGACGCTTTTCTCCAAAGCGACTTACAATGCGTACATTTGTCTGAGAAAAAATAAACAACAATATATTTCTTTCGGTACAGTAAGTGCGTACATTAAGTGCCAGGACGTACAACATACAATAAGTGCGTACATTAATTGCTTTTTCCTGTGACTGAATGCATGTAGATGACTGTGTTCTGCGACTGAATGTATGACCTAATGTACGTCAGTAAGATGTTAGATGATATGTGTGTCATGTGGTTCTATGGGTGACGGGTGACGGGCGACCATCTGTGACGTGGTCAACATGTCGAGCCTCAGGCCTGAGACGGTGCTTGTGTGAGGTGTGTGATCGAATGCATCAGACTGGAAATATTGGACGTTTAAAGCATTGAATGTTTAATGTATGGGATGTTGACGCTATCCGAGGATGATTAAATACTTAAAGGAATGTAGTTGACTTCCACAATGTCTCCATAATTTATTCATTAGATCATGAATAAATAGATCAAATTAAATAATGAATCAACATATCAGCGTAGTTAGTAGGAGCAGGCCGCACAGATCTTCTGGAAGGAGAGAGTATCCCAGAATCCTCTCTGGCTTGGTTAGGCTTAGACTAGCCCCTCCAACAGATCCTTCATACTCAACATCAACTAATATATTCTCTTATATTCTACTGTATTCTGCTCTACTCTATAGTAGGCAGCTGTACCCTATAGTAAGCGGCACTACTCTATTGTAAGCGGCTCTACTCTATTATAAGCGGCTCTGCTCTATAGTAAGCGGCTCTACTCTATAGTAAGCGTCTCTACTCTATAGTAAGCGGCTCTACTCTATTATAAGCATCTCTACTCTATAGTAAGCGTCTCTACTCTATAGTAAGCGTCTCTACTCTATTGTAAGCGGCTCCACTCTATTATAAGCAGCTCTGCTCTATAGTAAGCGTCTCTACTCTATAGTAAGCGTCTCTACTCTATAGTAAGCGGCTCTACTCTATTGTAAGCGAACTCTACTCTATAGTAAGCGGCTCTACTCTATTGTAAGCGGCTCCACTCTATTATAAGCGGCTCTGCTCTATAGTAAGCGTCTCTACTCTATAGTAAGCGTCTCTACTCTATAGTTTCATCCTGCTCCAGCCTCCTCCCTTCTAAACCAGTGCTGCTGCTGCCGGCTGCTGATATCCCTACTCCGATCGGACTCATGTGATTTGCAACACCTGCATCGTTCAGAGGAAGTGTGTCCCGGATAAATCATATTAGTGATTGATCACAGAACATATTGATCCCATTAGGGAACATATTGATCCCATTAGCGCTACACGCCCCCCCCCCCTGGTCGGGGGGGACGTGTAGCGCTCCCGTCCCGCTGCTGCTGGGCTTAAATCGTTTACAGGCCAGCTAGCATGCGGCTAACGGCGTCGGCTACCACTTGATGTTCATCGGTTGTGCGCGTTTGTTTCTCTTCATCGTTCCCCTGTTGAGTAACCATGTTATACTCATGTTATAATAAGATATACCGCGAGTGATCTGACTTCTGCACATGCGTGTGTTGGGAGGTTTTCTCTTTGTATGGTTGAGGGGGGGACTTGCATGCATGTATGTGTGTGTGTGTGCATGTGTGTGTGTATGTGTGTGTGCATGCGTGCGTGAGTGTAGTAAGCCCTATATGTCTTCAATGTTTGTGTTTCTTTGACATGGAAACTAATTGATGATCGTACCCATCGTGCCTACACCACACACACACACACACACACACACACACACACACACACACACACACACACACACTAACAGCCTGCAGACGGTGTCCATGTATGGAAGTGCACCCTCTTTTCCACTTCAACACTGTGTGTGGCTGATTACAAAAGAATCACACACACACACACACACACACACACACACACACACACACACACACACAGACACACACAAACATGCTCTCACATGCACAAAAGCAAAGACACACACACAGCAAACAGTAGATGACTTAGCGCTACAAAAGCACATTTGAAGGCAGAAAATAGACTTCAGAGGGCGATATGGGAGAGAGAACGGGAGAGAGAACGGGAGAGAGAACGGGAGAGAGAACGGGAGAGAGAATGTGAGAGATGGGAAGGGGGGGGGGGTTAGGGGAGAAAAGATGCAGAGCGAGAGCAAGAGAGGGAGGTGAGAGAGAGAAAGTGAGAGAGAGAGCATCAGCATTTATTATTCTGTTGTCTCAGCCATGCTACGCTACACTAGACCGCTAAGCTACCACTGTAATAGAGGTCTGCTAACCAATGCTAACAGAGCATGCGATGCTAAGGTGGTAGCAGGCCTCTTGTCTCGGGCCGGTCCCAGCTGACCGGGCCGCTGGGCTAGAGGTGCGCTCCCTCGGGATCCTTCTGGAGCGCAGGCCTGAAGGGCCACACATGAGACTGATGGTTCTGTCTGGTGACTTCTGCCTCGACATCTGAATCTGACTTAACTTAAGTAGAGAGAGATTGAAGTAAGTAAGAGAGAACCTTAAAGGGTGTGTGTGTGTGTGTGTGTGTGTGTGTGTGTGTGTGTGTGTGTGTGCGTGTGTGTGTGCAGAAATAGCATGAGGGAGGTCGAGAGCGTGAGAGAACGAGACAGAGCAGAGAAAATGTTAAAGATGTCGTGTGTGTGTGTGTGTGTGTGTGTGTGTGTAGTGTGTGCGTGTGTGTGCTTGTGTGTGCGTGTGTGTGCGTGTGTGTGTGTCAGTTGATTTGCTGCAGTATTCGTTCCTGTAGGCTTATCTCTAGAAGAGCAGTGGATGTGCTGTTTCTATCCTTGATATAAAACATTTACATTTACTTTGACATGCAGGGCATTCAGCAGACGCTTTTTTACAAAGCGACTTACAGTGAGTACATTTTCAGAAGAAGGAGAAACAATAAAAATAATATCGCTGTCTTACTCACAATCGTTAGGTTAACCCATTCACCATAAACAACAAAGAGTTAGGATGAGATGCTATACAATGCTAGCTAATTTTTTAAGTGCAAGGACGTACAACATACAATATATGGAATCTATCTAATCTATCAACATATCACTATACCATATATAATCTATATCAACATATCACTATATGTAATCTTTATCAACATATTACTATACAATATATCATCGATATCAAACAAAGCACTTATTCAAACCAATACTATATATATATATTTATATATATATCAATTCTCAACAAGTGACATCAACCCTATAATGGGATATATAACATCAAAGCGAGTCTTTATCCAACACCACCTACTGTCTATAAAACAACCCTCTAACACAGCAGAGGACAGAGGGTCGGTGACTCCAGGTCTGACACGGCCAATCCCAACGCCATTCAACCGACCAATCAGGAGGCCAGACAGCCAGGCAGTACATATTACATCACAGCCAAGTGGACGGTGTAAAGGGACGTCTACCCTCCATCGCCATCCCCTCTCCCTAATGCTAGTTATTGTAGCAGTAGTAATAGCATTACTAACAATGAGTGAAAGGTTATTCGTGTTAGTAGGCCCAGCAGCAGCAGTAATACGTTCTGTTGTCCCCCAGATGGATTTCCCGGAGGACTCCCTGCTGGATGACTTTGCCCACCTGCACCCCTACAACGACTCCTGCCACCAGAACATCAGCTCCAACGAGACGGACGCCTTCCTGCCCACGGGCGTGAAGGCCACCATCGTGGTGGTGTACATGATCGTGTGCGTGGTCGGGCTGGTGGGGAACTGCCTGGTCATGTACGTCATCGTCAGGTAAGACCCGCTGAAGCACCGAAGGACCCTCTCAGCCCTGGCCACCACCACCACCACTCTACCCAGTACCACGTTACCACCACCACCACCACTCTACCCAGTACCACGTTACCACCACCACCACCACTCTACCCAGTACCACGTTACCACCACCACCACCACTCTACCCAGTACCACGTTACCACCACCACCACCACTCTACCCAGTACCACGTTACCACCACCACCACCACTCTACCCAGTACCACGTTACCACCACCACCACCACTCTACCCAGTACCACGTTACCACCACCACCACCACTCTACCCAGTACCACGTTACCACCACCACCACCACCACTCTAACCAGTACCACGTTACCACCACCACCACCACTCTACCCAGTACCACGTTACCACCCACCACCACCACCACTCTACCCAGTACCACGTTACCACCACCACCACCACTCTACCCAGTACCGCGTTACCACCCACCACCACCACTCTACCCAGTACCACGTTACCACCACCACCACCACTCTACCCAGTACCGCGTTACCACCCACCACCACCACCAATCTACCCAGTACCATGTCATCCCACCCCTGACTGCTACCACCGAAACAACCCTGTCTGCGTAGCAACCACACCACCACCACCGAAACCACTGTCTGCATAGCAACCACACCATTAACACCAACAAAACCCATCTGCATAGCAACTATGACAGCAGTAACACACTGTTACCATAGCAACCACACCATTAGCACAAAGGCAGTAAACTTGCCATAGCAACAACAGAAGCAATGCTGAAGCACCATGTCAAGATCAACAACAGGAACACCAAAACAACACCTACAGTTGCATCAACACAATCACCAAAGCAGCAAAAGCAACACTGCCAAAACTAAATCAATATAGCAACAACAGCACTACAACAAACAACATGATCACCTTAGCAACCACAACACCACTCCAAAAAAACATCACTGCCATAGCAACAACCGCACTACCAAAAGTAAAGATTGCCATAGCAACAACAGTAGTTCTATGAAAGCAAAACCATTGTCATAGCAACTGCAGCAGCACCTTTATTGCCATAGCAACAGCAGCGGCACCGAAAGAAACCATCATCAAAAAGTATTTTTCCTATTTCAACGTGTCAAAGTATTATAGCGGTCAGCTGACCTGACGGCTCATCGCTATAGAAACCAGGTCCATTAGGAGAGGCACGGACATTGATCTGAATATCTCCATCATCAGAGGCTTTTAGACGATAACATAGAGAAATATTTCAGCTGTTTTGTCTGATTTGATGAAGGTTCAGATGGAGTGCAGTCTTCAATACCTTATACTCTGTTCGCGCTCAGCCTCTGAACAAAGACATCCATAGTAGGCAACAAAGAGAATTAATTGCTTTTGCTGGACTGAATAAGGAAAATCAATCATTACGCCGAGAGAACCTATCTGAAAAACATGATCCAATCAGAAGAAGTATCTTGAGGCGCCCTCATATATGGCTTGTGCTCCTACAGAATCAGGAGCTCTAGTGGTCACATGGGCTCCTGAATGGGAAGCTTTTTGGCCACAGATGGCCGCTCCATGTGCGCTGAAGACAGGGAGCCAAGGAGACGACCGGACGCAGAGGCGGAAAGTCTAGGGAGAGAGAGACATAGGAAAATAGAAGAGCATCCACAGCAGAGGATAAAAGAGCAGTTCATGTCTAGATAGAGGGAGAGCGAGGGAGAGACAGAGTCGAGGACATCCATGGATGGGTAGCAGAAAGAAACACAAGAATCTCGAGGTCACGTGAGAAGTGTCCTCTTCAAACTGGTTATGGACACAACATTCAACATTCAACATTCACTATACTGGATCGGTATGGTTCTGGCTAAAGACAGAGCCTTGACAAGCCCCCCCCTTAACCAGTTTTAGGTTGCACCTCTCTCTCTCTCTCTCTCTCTCTCTCTCCCTCTCTATCTCTCTTTCTCTCTGTCTCTCCCTCTTTCTTTTCTTTCTCTCTCCCTCGTCTGTTTAAATTATTAAAACTGAAACTGAACACAGCTTAATGAGGCCATGAGAAATATTCTTAATTTCACACACATAAACACACGCTTGCACACACGCACACACTCTATCTCTCCCCTGGCTCTAATCTCTCCCTCTCAGCTGGGGATAATTTAATGAGCCTTAATCTGTTGTTTGGGTCTAATTCACCGTAAAGAAATGATGCTAAACATCAGGCTTCTCATCCTCTCTCTCTCTCTCCTCCTCCTCTCTCATCGCTCTCTCTCTTTCCCCTCCCTCTCTCTCTCTCCCCTCCTCTCTCTCCCCTCTCTCTCTCTCCAACCTCTCTCTCGTCTCTCTCCTTTCTCTCCCCCCTCTCTCTGTCTCTCTCCCCCCTCTCTCTCCTCTCTCTCCCCGTCTCCTTCACTCTCTCTCTCTCTCTCTCTGTCTCTCCTCTCTCCCTCTCTCTCTCTCTCTCTCTCTCCCTCTCTCTCCTCTCTCTCCTCTCTCTCCCCCCCTCTCTCACACACACACAAACACATGTAAGGGAGATCTAGCAGGGTAAGAGCTTGGAGGAGGAGAGAGAGTGGATGTGGAGAGTGGACCTGGCTGGGTTAATCAGTACTTGATCACTAATACGTGTTGATTACTTCTCGTTGAGCAGTACTTGTGTATTATTTTTGTAGTACTTGTTAAGAACTCGTATCAGTGTTGATTAATAGTTGAATGAGAGAGAGAGAGAGAGATTGAAAGAGAGAGAGAGAGAGAGAGAGAGAAACACAGAGAGAGACAGAGAGAGAGTAAGAGAGAGAGAGACAGAGAGAGAGAGAGAGAGAGAGGAGAGGAGAAGAGAAGAGGAGAGAAGAGGAGAGGAGAGGAGGACAGAAAGAACAAGAAGAGGGGAAGGTCTGTTTGTCTGTCCGTCTATCTGTCTACCCGTTTGTCCGTCTACCTGTATGTCTTTCTGCCTCTGCCTATCTCAGCAGGAAGTATGTCATCAATCAGAAGGTTTATGAGAGAGCGACAGATTAATAAACAAACACTCGGATCGCTTCTGTGCGTCAATAAGAGTGATGATGTGATGAAGCTTGAAGCATGAACGCTTTAGAGAGGTGGTGATGTTTAGGGTTATAGGGGTTTGGTATGAATGGGTGATTAGAGAGAGAGAGAGAGAGAGAGAGAGAGAGAGAGAGAGACGGAAGATAGTTTTTGTTCTTGTCAGTGCTGTCTCTAGAACGAGAGAGAGAGAGAGAGATATAGAGTGGGAGGGAGGGAGGGAGAGAGAGAGAGAGAGAGAGAGAGAGAGAGAGAGTGGGAGGAAGGGAAGGAGGGAGGGAGGGAGGGAGGGAGGGAGGGAGAGAGAGAGAGAGTGGAGGGAGGGAGGGAGAGAGAGAGAGACAGAGGGGGGGGGAGAGGGAGAGAGGGGATGGAGAGAGACAGAGGGAGGGAGAAGAGAGTGAAAGATTGGTGTTGGAGGTAAAATGGCCTCAGGGACAGCCAATCAGAGAGCTCCGTAACGGTCTGTGATGAAACAATGCAATCAGAAGTCGGCCAGTAGTTTTCCACCCTGCACATCTCTCTCCCCGCTCCACCGCCGCAGGACGGAACGTTCCGGAACGTTCCGGAACGTTCCAGCCGCCAGCAGAATAACAGATTTACTGCCTGACTCCCATCGGCCAATCACGACAGAGGAGCAGACCGGGTAGGGCTTAGGGAGTACTACTACGAGTACTACGAAATAGTGCCTCCCTCTGATAGTATGAGTGCTATAGAGTACTATGGAGGAGTACTTCTTCATTTTAGTACTATAGAGTACTATGGAGTAGTACCACTTCATTTAGAGTAGTACCTCTTCATATGACAGTATGAGTACTATACGAGTACGATAAAGGAGTACCTCTTCATGTGTCAGTATCAGTGCTATATATGAGTACTATATCAGTGGTACCCCTTGATGTGACAGTATGAGTACTCTATGAGTACTACATGAGTAGTACCTCTTCATATGACAGTATGAGTACTATATGAGTACGATAAAGGAGTACCTCTTCATGTGTCAGTATCAGTGCTATATGAGTACTATATCAGTGGTACCCCTTGATGTGACAGTATGAGTACTCTATGAGTACTACATGAGTAGTACCTCTTCATATGACAGTATGAGTACTATATGAGTACGATAAAGGAGTACCTCTTCATGTGTCAGTATCAGTGCTATATATGAGTACTATATCAGTGGTACCCCTTGATGTGACAGTATGAGTACTCTATGAGTACTACATGAGTAGTACCTCTTCATATGACAGTATGAGTACTATATGAGTACGATAAAGGAGTACCTCTTCATGTGTCAGTATCAGTGCTATATATGAGTACTATATCAGTGGTACCCCTTGATGTGACAGTATGAGTACTCTATGAGTACTACATGAGTAGTACCTCTTCATATGACAGTATGAGTACTATATGAGTACGATAAAGGAGTACCTCTTCATGTGTCAGTATCAGTGCTATATGAGTACTATATCAGTGGTACCCCTTGATGTGACAGTATGAGTACTCTATGAGTACTACATGAGTAGTACCTCTTCATATGACAGTATGAGTACTATATGAGTACGATAAAGGAGTACCTCTTCATGTGTCAGTATCAGTGCTATATATGAGTACTATATCAGTGGTACCCCTTGATGTGACAGTATGAGTACTCTATGAGTACTACATGAGTAGTACCTCTTCATATGACAGTATGAGTACTATATGAGTACGATAAAGGAGTACCTCTTCATGTGTCAGTATCAGTGCTATATGAGTACTATATCAGTGGTACCCCTTGATGTGACAGTATGAGTACTCTATGAGTACTACATGAGTAGTACCTCTTCATATGACAGTATGAGTACTATATGAGTACGATAAAGGAGTACCTCTTCATGTGTCAGTATCAGTGCTATATGAGTACTATATCAGTGGTACCCCTTGATGTGACAGTATGAGTACTCTATGAGTACTACATGAGTAGTACCTCTTCATATGACAGTATGAGTACTATATGAGTACGATAAAGGAGTACCTCTTCATGTGTCAGTATCAGTGCTATATATGAGTACTATATCAGTGGTACCCCTTGATGTGACAGTATGAGTACTCTATGAGTACTACATGAGTAGTACCTCTTCATATGACAGTATGAGTACTATATGAGTAAGATAAAGGAGTACCTCTTCATGTGTCAGTATCAGTGCTATATATGAGTACTATATCAGTGGTACCCCTTGAGGTGACAGTATGAGTACTCTATGAGGACTACATGAGTAGTACCTCTTCATATGACAGTATGAGTACTATAAAGGAGTACCTCTTCATATGTCAGTATCAGTGCTATATGAGTACTATATCAGTGGTACCCCTTGATGTGACAGTATGAGTAATCTATGAGTACTACATGAGTAGTACCTCTTCACGTGACTTAGTCTTCTTAGTCTTTCTGGTAGCATAAGGTTTCTTTGTTCTATTTTTGTAATGTTTATTTGAACCCAACCCCTCTCTGTCCTTCCACCATCGGAGCTCAGAGCTCAGGTACTCTCCTCTCTGAACTCCTCCTAGAACGTTCTCCTCCTGGGAACACTCACTCTGCTGCGCCCAGCCTCTGCTGGGAAATAGATCCGTGTTTGGTGGTGTGCGTGTGTGTCTGCATAGATCGCAACTCAATCAAATGGGAGTGTGTGTACGTGTCATGATGGTTGTGTGTGTGAGCGTGTGTGTGTGTGTTTGTCATACGGTGTGTGTGTTTGTCATACTGTGTGTTTGTCATGCTGTGTGTTTGTCATGCTGTTTGTGTTTCTCATACGGTGTGTGTGTTTGTCATACTGTGTGTTTGTCATGCTGTTTGTGTTTCTCATACGGTGTGTGTGTTTGTCATACTGCGTTGTTGTCATGCTGTTTGTGTTTCTCATACAGTGTGTGTGTTTGTTATAATGTGTGTTTGTCATACTGTGCGTTTGTCATGCTGTTTGTGTTTCTCATACGGTGTGTGTGTGTTTGTCATACTGTGTGTTTGTCATACTGTCTGTGTTTGTCATACGGTGTGTGTTTGTCATACTGTGTGTTTGTCATACTGTTTATGTTTGTCATACGGTGTGTGTGTGTGTGTGTTAAAAAACACATCATCCCAGCGCTACATTCTAATCCCCACCACTTCGCTCTTGAACAATGCGTGTGTGTGTGTGTGAGCTGTATGCTACGCTAACGTAGCATACAGCTCCTCATCAATGCATCACACAGAGAGCCCTGAAAGCTCCGGTGTTGAATACACAACACAATGGGGCACGTTGCAGGTAATGAGTGGCGCTAGGCGGTGAAGGTCGTGAGTGGGCGCTACAGGGGAACCATCCCATAATAGAGACATGTTAAAAGACACGTGACACGTGGGTCCCTTTGTAACGCAACACCGGTCCTCCTCGCTCGGAGCCTGAAGGAAGCGGCCGCACGTCGATAGAGGAAACCGTAGGAGGAATTAATCAGGGGCAGGATGAAGAGCAGCAGGCAAAGCAGTGCCGGTAGCTCGTTGCTAGCATGGCGCAAGCTGGAGGGCTAAAGCCACGCTAACAACGAGCTAACACCACACTAACAACACCACACTAACAACACCACGCTCACGACGCGCTAACGACACGCTAACACCTCGCTAACCACACGCTAAAACCATGCTAAGACCACGCTAACAACGCGCTAACGCCACGCTAACAACATGCTGAGTCCACAGTAACAACACGATAATGACACGCTGACAATATGCTAAGGCCACGGTAACACCCATGTTCCGACACAATCAATGCCTCGTGTTCGCAATCAATATGTTGCATGCGAGCCGTCGTTTGCGGTGGCGATGTTTTGGAGAAACGACAACGTTAATGTTAACGGTACAGTGCGAGCCTGACACCTTGCTGGAGGAGCAGCGGACGTTCCTCATGGTCATGGTGATAAGTGACAGGCCCGGTGTCTCGTATCGTGTGACCGCCCATCGTCGCCCAGCCCCCGACGGGACGGAGCCCTGATGGGTGAATGTCTGACGGCCTGCAGCGTCCGGATGAGGTCGCTATGGAAACCTCTCTGCTGCTGGGAGCCAGGCATCACCCCCATCCCCGGCACTAGCCCAGACGATCTGGACAGGCCTGTCTGTGTCTCAGCATGGGAGAGCTGCTTCCCCTCCTCATGTCCGTTGAGCGCTGTCTGTCTGACAAGCTGTCTGTCTGACTTTGACACGCTGTCTGTCTGACCCGCTGTCTGTCTGACTTGCTGTCTGTCCGACTCTGACACGCTGCCTGTCTGACCCGCTGTCTGTCTGACACGCTGTCTGTCTGTCAGGCTGTCTATCTGACACGCTGTCTGTCTGCCCGCTGTTTGGCTGTCTGGGTTTATTCTGCTTAGCACCCTGAACACAAAAACGACCTGCAACACACGACTGGACCTGTTCAACGTCCAAGGCAGCGCTTACAAAAGAAGTCTGAGAGAGAGAGAGAGAGAGAGAGAGAGAGAGAGAGAGAGAGAGAGAGAGAGAGACACACACACACACGCAAAGAGAGCATATAGTAATAGAGACGGAGAGAGAGAAAGAGACCCAATGTATCCATTCAGGTGTGCAGGGTGTTTTAGCCAGCCATGGAGGTCACCCTGTAAGAGAGAGGGACAAAGGTGCGCTCTTATAGGATAACATGTCTCCGACTCCCCCAGAGCTGAGGAAGAAACACGTGTTATCTGCAGGAGCAGGCTGCTGGAACCACTCCTCCACCTCCTTCCATCTCCTCCATCTCCCTCTCCCTCCATCTCCTCATTCTCCACCTCCCTCCTTCTCCTCCACCTCCTCCCTCTACCTCCCTCCTTATCCTCCTCCTCCACCTCCTCAACCTTCCTCCTTCTCCTCCATCGCCCTCCATCTGCTCCTCCACCTCCCATCGTCTCCTCCATCTCCCTCTCCTCCACCTCCCCTACCTCCTCCACCTCCCTCCACCTTCCTCCTTCCCCTCCCTCTTCCTATACCTCCTCCATCCCCCTCCATCTCTACCTCCCTCCTTCTCCTCCAACTCCTCCACTTCCCCTACCTCCTTCACCTCCCTCCATCTACTCCATCTCCCTGGTGTCAGTGGCTGAGGAGGAGGAGGAGGAGGAGCGAAGGACCATGTGGGAGTGAGGAGGAGGAGGATGACCATGGGGGAGGGAGGAGGAGGAGGGGGGGAGTCGAGGAGCTGTAGGCCATGTGAGGGGGAGGAATGTGTGATGAGCGACGGCCTTGCAGATGTTCCTCAGCAGTGTCGTGCGTATGAGCGATGAAAAGAGCCCATAAGGTCGGCACAGGAGAAAGGAGACAGAAGAGAACCACACTCAGAGGGGGACAATAGAAAGGTTTGAGAGGTCCAGACTCTTTAACATCACCATCTCCTTGACGAGCTCCACCATCTTGTGTGGGAGAGGAGGTCAGCGGAGGAAGAAGCGTTTCTGAAGAAGAGGATGGTTCTTACAGATGTCTCCTTCTACATGCAAATGCCACAACATCCTGTTCTTTGTGCAGAACAAAAGAGCCACTTTTCGATTAAAGGGGTTAGTGTTCAGGATGTGAGGGTCAAGGTAAGGGTCATGGGTTAGGGTTTAGAGTTAGAGGGTTAAGGCAAGGGTTATTGGTTAGGGTTCAGGGAAAGAGGGTTAAGGTGAGGGTTACGGTAAGGGTTAAGGGGTTAAGGGTAGGGTAGGCTAGCCTTTCATGTAAGACAGGGTTTATGCTATGCTCCGCAGCAGCTGGCTGGGCTATAAACAGGAAGAGATGTGCGGCAGATAGAAATAGCTGCAGTATTACCACTACAACGCTCAGACAGTTGACTGCACTTCGGCAGCGCTTGAGTGAAAATAGAGAGGGGGAGAGAGAGGGAGAGAAAGAACTTGATAGAGAGAGAGAGAGAGAGAGAGAGAGAGAGACAGAGACAGAGAAAGGGGGGAGAGACAGTGGGAGAGAGAGTGCGAGAGAGTGACAGAGGGAGAGAGAGAGAGAGCGAGAGAGGGAGAGAGAGAACTTGAGAGCGATGAGAAAGAGAGGGACAGAGAGAGAGAGTAACAGAGGGAGAGAGACGGGGGAGAGAGAGGGGGAGAGACAGAGGAAGAGAGAGACAGAGAGCGAGAGATAGGGACAGACAGAGCAAGGGAGTGTGAGAGAGAGAGAGTGGTAAAATTGTCTAAATTCGACCCTGAATTGCCTCTCATATCTCCAGATGGATCTGGTCTGCTAGACAGACACTAAAAGGCAGCTGGAGTGTTGCAGCATGGCGGGGCGCGCTTAAGAATGCTACGCTGCACCGCGGCGCGATGCTATTAGCGAGAGTGGTGGCTGGCCTGGCTCAGGGGACAGGCACCTGAGAGGCGCGAGAGGGGAACCGTGAGCCTGTTACATCGTCTGGAGGGGAGGGGAGAGGTTAGCCTGTTACACCGTCTGGCTCCCTGGAAGGGAGGCGTGACCAGGGTGTTTACAGGAGAAAGGCTCACAGCCCATCAGAGAACTGCCAACCAGAGAGCTCAGAGGGGGAAACCGCTCAGGAACAGGCCATGCGTTTAAAAGAACAGTAAACCACTGAATCACAAGGATACATCTGAGAGCTGGAACTAAACAGATAACATTACAAGCTAATGGAGAAGAGGAAGCAACTAAACGTGTCGCTTTTTAGATGATCATTCAGCTCACCTCCACACCCAGCTGGGCCCCTGTTAGCTCCTAGCCGGGCTCCTGTTAGCTCCTAGCTTGGCCTCCTGTTAGCTCCTATAGCTTGACTCCTGTCAGCTCCTATAGCTAGCCTCCTGTTAGCTCCTAGCGGGCCTCCTGTTAGCCCCTAGCGGGCCTCCTGTTAGCTCCTAGCTTGGCGTCCTGTTAGCTCCTATAACTGGGCTCCTGTTAGCTCCTATAGCTTGACTCCTGTTGGAACCTAGCGGGCCTCCTGTTAGCTCCTAGCGGGCCTCCTGTTAGCTCCTAGCGGGCTTCCTGTTAGCTCCTAGCGGGCCTCCTGTTAGCTCCTAGCTTGGCGTCCTGTTAGCTCCTATAACTGGGCTCCTGTTAGCTCCTATAACTTGCCTCCTGTTGGAACCTAGCTTGGCTCCTGTTAGCTCCTAACTTGACACGGGTTGGCTCCTATAGCTGGTCCTGATAGCTCCTAGCTTGGCTCACAATAGCTCCTGTTGGAACCCAGCTTGGCTTCTGTTAGCTCCTAACCTCCTGTTCCGAAGATTACTAGTATACACGCGCACACACACACGCACACACACACACACACACACACACACACACACACACACACACACACACACACACACACACAGACTCTCACGTGCACACACACATGCATGTATAAACATGCACACGGCCACTCAGGCACACACGCCGACAAAAGCTCAGGAAATGAAATTTCCGCTTCACTGAGCCATTAGTTGTTTGACCAATCAGATCAGTCTGAATGCTCTGCTGCCACTCAGCCAGACGTCAGGGACAGAGGGAGGTGCTGCTACCGTGGCGAGCTACATTCAGGAGCGCAATATCAAAGGGGAGGATAGCCTGGGGGGTTGGGTGTTCCTGAAAGGTGACCTACCTACTGCCTAACCCAAACCTGCTCCTTAGTGACCTGCCTCTGTACTGTCCAACCCCAACCACCAATAGTAGTTGGGGTACTACAATGGTAATGTAATAACCCCACTACTGTTACTATAGTACTACTATAATACTTTAGTAGTAGAGGTACTACATTACTATAGTACTACTATAATACTTTGGTAGTAGAGGTACTACATTACTAGAGTACTACTATAATACTTGAGTAGTAAAGGTACTACATCAGTAGAGTACTACTATAATACTTTAGTAGTAGAGGTACTACATTAAATAATAATAATAATAAATAATACATTTAATTTAAAACGCCTTTCAGGACACCCAAGGTGGCTTCACAGATAAAACAAAATATAATAAAAATATCAAAAATATCAAAAATTATCACAAATATTTAGTCCATATAGCCATATGATAGTCCATAGGCTAGTCTGAAGGGATAGGTTTTTACATTACTATGGGTTAAGGCTCTCGGCGGGGGTCACTGATCGTGATGGAGTGTGTTGGGGACAGCGCTGGACTGAGTCTGTGTCAGGCATTTCCTGCAGCCACAGATCAGCAGGAAGTGGAGCAGACTGGAGGGACAGTGTCCCCGGATGATTTAATAACCAGCCTGGTTAGAGCTCAACTATCATACATCTTCTGAAGTGGTTATACTGGGGCTGAGAGGACCTCCACACGGCTTCAGAGCTCACGGTGAAGCCCCTGGGAGACCGGTCTACACAGGGACAGGTCTGTAGACCGGTCCACAGGGGGGTCAGGTCTACAGAGGGACAGGTCTACAGAAGTCTGGTCTACACAGGGTCAGGTCTACAGGGGGTCAGGTCTACAAAGGTCTGGTCTACAGAGGGACAGGTCTACAGAGGGACAGGTCTGTAGACCGGTCCATAGGGACCCAGGTCTACAGAGGTCTGGTCTACAGAGGGACAGGTCTACAGAGGGACAGGTCTGTAGACCGGTCCACAGGGGTCAGGTCTACAGAGGGTCAGGTCTACAGAGGGTCAGGTTCTACAGAGGGTCAGGTCTGCAGAGGGTCAGGTCTACAGGGGGTCAGGTCTAGAGAGGGTCAGGTCTACAGAGGGTCAGGTCTGCAGAGGGTCAGGTCTACAGGGGGTCAGGTCCACAGGGGGTCAGGTCTACAGAGAATCAGGTCTTTAGACCGGTCCACCTGTAGACCTGACCCTCTGTAAACCAGTCTACATAGGGTCTGGTCTACAGAGGTCTGGTTTAGAGAGGGCAGGTCTACAGAGGGCCAGGACGCTAGGCTTGAAATTGAAACATCCTCTCTCTCTCTCTCTCTCTCTCTCTCTCTCTCTCTCTCTCTCTCCCTCTCTGTCTCTCTGTCTCTCTGTCTCTCTGTCTCTCTGTCTCTCTGTCTCTCTGTCTCTCTCTCTCTCTCTCTCTCTCTCTCTCTCTCTCTCTCTCCTCCCTCTCCCTCCCTCTCCCTCTCCCTCTCTCTCTCTCTCTCCAGGTACACTAAGATGAAGACTGCCACTAACATCTACATCTTCAACCTGGCCCTGGCTGATGCTCTGGTTCTGGCCACACTGCCCTTCCAGGTAACAGACCATAATAACCCTGCTGTGATGTACTGCAGTATGGAGTAGTTTAGTAGCATTTAGTAGCATTTATAATCTGAAGTATCGCGAAGGACTGGGCATTAGTACATAGTATATAAGTACTATTATAACCAAACCTGCCGTTGATTATTATTGATCATAATTAGGTTTATCCATCCTTAAGTTTAAATATCGTTATATTTAGGCATCATTAAGTTTACATATCGTTACGTTAATGCATTATTGAGTTTATGTATCGTTACGTTAATGCATCATTAAGTTTGTGTATTGAAGAACGTATTGCTATATCAACATATATCAATAATCAGACATAACCTAATAACAGTTAAGATAATTGGATTTCAACATCAATGTGCAGTCTGAGTAAGCAATCCAGGCTGGAATCATGTTATCAACCAACACGTAGAAATGAGCATGGCTTCACAACGATACCTCAGCTGTTATAAACCAACATTTATCCTTTAGCGTAGCTCAATAATGCTGCCTTAGCCTTTATAAACCAACATGTAGACATTGGGATCATCTTTCCCCCAGGGTACAGATGTGTTCCTTGGGTTCTGGCCCTTCGGGAACGCCCTGTGCAAGGCGGTGGTGTCCATCGACTACTACAACATGTTCACCAGCACCTTCACCCTGACGGTGATGAGCATGGACCGCTACGTAGCCGTCTGCCACCCTGTCAAGGCCCTGGACATGAGGACCCCCCACAAGGCCAAGGTCACGACCCCTCCGTGACCCCTCCTTGACCCCTACCTGCTCCTTAATGACCTGTCTCTGTACTGTCTAACCCCTACCTGCTCCTTAATGACCTGTCTCTGTACTGTCTAACCCCTACCTGCTCCTTAATGACCTGTCTCTGTACTGTCTAACCCCTACCTGCTCCTTAATGACCTGTCTGTACTGTCTAACCCCTACCTGCTCCTTAATAACCTGTCTCTGTACTGTCTAACCCCTACCTGCTCCTTAATGACCTGTCTCTGTACTGTCTAACCCCTACCTGCTCCTCAATGACCTGTCTCTGTACTGTCTAACCCCTACCTGCTCCTTAATAACCTGTCTCTGTACTGTCTAACCCCTACCTGCTCCTTAATGACCTGTCTCTGTACTGTCTAACCCCTACCTGCTCCTTAGCAACCTGTCTCTGTGCTGTCTAACCCCTACCTGCCTCTTAATAACCTAAGGATTAAATTGTCTCTAGATGTAAACATATTGCTGGAGACAAGGATAGCAAAACTCCAGCATCCTGTTTGGTATTATGGGATGGAGCTGGCCGTAGGGTCCTTCCCTCTCTGATCTGTGCGTTTCTATGGGGTGGTGTTGCCATGGCAACCTGCAGGTGGTGAATATCTGCGTTTGGGTGTTGGCCTCCGCCATCGGGGTCCCGGCCATGGTGATGGGGGACGTTGAGGAGGATATGAACAGTAAGACACACACACACACACACACACGCACACGCACACGCACACGCACACGCACACGCACACGCACACGCACACGCACACGCACACACACACACACACACACACACAGACACGCACACGCACACGCACACGCACACGCGCACACGCACACGCACACGCACACGCACACACACACACACACACACACACACACACACAGTACGATATTGGCTTCAATCAACAGCTCAACTCAGAACATCCGACATCTCAAATCTTGAAGCTGGTTTCACAACGCCGCGCGGCAACTCGCCACCTCCGTTCATTTCAATGAGGGAGGGGCGGCAGAGGGGAGGCGGTTACAAAAGCGACTGTTGGACCTGGAAGCGGTTGCCGCCCTACCACTCAGCTCTCCCCGTGTTGAAGCTTTTGGCGGCAGACGCCTGGCGGTGGCGGCGGCAGCAGCAGCCGCTCTTAAAAACCACTGGCCCCTCACACCGCCGCGCTGAGCCCTCCGGCAGCGAGGCGGTTATCAGGGCGGTTGCCGCGCGGCGGTGTGCAAGCACCTTAAGGAGGACTTTAGCATGTTTCAATTACTTTCAACTTCACTTGCATGGCTTCTCTCATACAGAATCAATCTCTCTCTCCCTCTCCCCCTCTCTCTCCTTTGC
>NC_136941.1:4068174-4095674 GCF_949987615.1 Pollachius pollachius
AACTCCAACACGGAGCTGACCCAGATCACGGCCCTCTAGCGGTGTGGGCCCCCCCCGCCCCAGGACCCGCAGGCTGGCCTGGGGCGGGGGGGAGGCGGAGGAGGAGCTGGAGGGCGGGCCGGGAGGGGGGGGCGGGGACGGGCTGGAGGGGAAGAGGATCTAGGAGGACCCGGTGGGGGGGGGGGGGCAGGGGGAAGAACGACACGACGGAACCCTTGCATCTTGGCTGGGGATTGGACCACACCTCACCAGGACGGAGATGGAGACCAATCAGACTTGGCCTCTGGGAGGATCTGTCGGTCAGCCCCGAGACTCTGGAGGTCTTGAGCCCACCCCCCCTCCTGCAGACTGTGGACCTCTTCAGCGTCCTTAAGGAGGGAGAGGACCCGTTTTCCGTTTGTCTCCTGGCTGAATCCCATGAGGCCGCCCACAGCAGACTGAACCAGCGTTAGACGAGGTCACTGGCCTGGTACTGGGGGAACACTGCCAAAAGCTGGTGGGACATATGACAGGAACTGGTTTGAGTCACTGGTCTGCCTAGACATGGCCGAATGTAAACTGGACTAACAGGAGGTTCACTGAATAGTATTAACTCCAACTCCAGGAAGAAACAGCGGAATAGGAGGAGAGAGTGGAGGAGAGAAAGGAGGAAGAGAAGAAGAGAGACTGGAAAAAGAAGAGAAATAAATGGATTCTTTAGAAAGGGAGAAGGAGAACCAGAAGGAGGGAAACAAGAACTAGACGAGAGGAGGAGGAGGCAGAGAGAGAGGCGGAGAGAGGCTGAGGGGCACATTGCTGTGACAGTAATAGATGGTTTGGATGCAGCAAAAGTTGAGGGTAAATTTTAGATTCTCGACTCATCCACAGAACCCCTCCGCTGCCCCCATTCATCACAGCCCATGCAGCCTTATCTGCTTCCCTCTAAACCGAATGAATCAGCGCCCAGCGGCCGGCGGCCAGCTTCAGCGGGAAAAACCTTCAGCATTACACGCCAGTGGAGCCCACCAGCTTAATGGGAGCGTCTGGGAACAGCAGACTGCAGCAGCAGCTTGCAGGAAGAGCCCTTCGATGGATGGCAGAGAGACTTTTTTGAGGACAACCTCTGGATATTTCCACATGGACGCTGCTCTGCTATGGTAGGGGCTGAAGGACTAATCCAGACACAGAACCATTCATTTCACAAACTGTTGTCTGCATTAAACCCTCAGAGCCAGAATGATGAAAATAGGATCCAGAGGAGGACGAGGGAAGGACTGCTTTGAGAGCCGCCTCAGGGGGATACGTGTGTGTGTGTGTGTCTGTGTGTTTGTGTGTGTGTGTGTCTGTGTGTATGTGTGTGTGTGTGTGTGTGTGTTTGAGTTTGTGTGTGTGTGTGTGACTATAAACAAACCGTGGGGAGTCAGTCTTGCTAAGCAGCAGGCTGAGCGCTGCATGGTTCAGATAGTGAGGATTGTGAGGTTAGCAGAGGTGGGCAACACAGAGAGATGGAGATCAGGGCTGCAGGTGAATCAGCCCCCCCCCCCCACTCCAGGGGGTTCTGGAGTGGGGGTTCTGGACATTAGTGGGGGACCGAGTTTTCAGTTTAGACCCTGACTTCACAGGGGCGAGAGGGAGGGGTCCCCGGGTTTAGACCCCCCTCCTTGGGACCAGGAGGCTCTCTGGTCCTGGTCCTGACCTTGATCCAGAGGAGGTGACCCGACCCCTGGACCCCGGGCCCCTTGACCCCGGGGCCCGGAACACGGGGCCGTTGTTTTAGGATGGCGTTTCGTGGCTGAATCCTGTCCTCTGTTTCGTGTCGGCCGCGGCAGAGTGGATTTCTGGCCGGCAGGGATGTTTTTCAATGCATAACAGACAAAGCTTTAATCGTTTTTGCAGGAAATTGGTGTTGAACAATTACCCGGGCGAGCCTGTGCAAACAGCACTTAAGAGGATAATAGAGAAAAACGAATTGAGGCGTCTTTGTTTGTTTTCAGGTTTCCGTCTTTTTCATGTCTTTTAAAAGCTCCCACTCTGTTACGGAACACGGCTTTGTTCACAGATGAACGTCGAGGCCCCGCGTCCTGAACAGCCGGTCCTGAGAGGATTCGTCACGGAGACGCCACCGAACGAGGAGCGAACGACAAGAATAGTCAAGAAGGATGAAGAATCCGGGGGTTAGAACTCAGAAGTTTCTCTTGGGTTGTCACTGCGCTTTGCTCAAAGGCACCACGGCGACCTGGACAGGGCTGATTGGGTCAGCGGAGTGGCCTAGCTTCTGGGTAGGGTACTTTGACCCCTGTAACTGTATGTACATTATGTGTACTTTATGCGTACTTTATGTTGGGATTCTTTTGTGTTTTGTGTTTTTTTCCATTTGATTCTTGATTTTATTCTAAGCCTAACAGTCTTTGATTTGATTTGAACAATTTAAAAGTGAATAACTCTGGATCAAGTCTTTACACCTCCCACTGTTGATTTAAACCCCCCACATATGAACTGTACTAGTTTGATACTTCTTATTTGACTTTTGGTTGCAGTCCATACTAGTGCTGCTTTTGATTGGTGATCAGATGTCTGTGGCGTCCCATTGGTTCTCAGATGTCGTGTGTGTGTGTTTGTCTGTGAGAGGAACTATCTGGTTGAACTCCATGCCTTAAAGCCTCTCTCTGCAGTCTGACCGCGGCCCGGTGCTTAGCTTTTTATACCCGACCAGGCTGACTTTATAAGGCCTCTGACTGAATACTCGTAGCTCATTGGTAGAAAACCACTCTGCCACACTTGGGCGGACAGCAACCAATGAAACATCCATGAAATCAATTTTGTAAAATACTTAGAGAGACTTGAATGTGCTGAAGAGTTTTACCACAAAAATATTTATATATTGCAGGCTTCTAAAAGGTGTATCTATGTGTCAAAAACGAGAGGATTAGATGTCAAGGTGTGGTATACGCTGTGGAAATATACCATATTCTAATCATGATTTTATATTATATTTGTTTTTTGATGCAAAGCCTTAGCTTACAAATTGTATCTGCTTCTCATTACAATCCCGAGTTATCAATGGAGAAAACACTGAAGATTAGTCTACTGTAGTCCTAATAGACCCTAAAAGTGAGACTAACTACGGTATTCATGGTAGAGGGTGTAGACTAACTGCTGTAGTCCTGTTAGACCCTGCAGATGAGACTAACTACGGTAGTCCGGGTGCAGCACCCCACCAGGTCAGTGCTAAACCATAAACACACAACCTGCCAGACACAAAAGTATGGGTCCGGTAAAATATGATTTGAGACGCATTTGCACACGGCGAGGACCGTGTTACCATGACAACGTTGGTACCTGCTAAACGCTAGCTAAACCTTTGCTAGCGGAGTCTGTGAAGACGTGCGTCTTAAAAGAGGAAATCTTTCACAACGTGTGAGGCTCTCTGTATCTCTGCTTGCTCTGTTTAACATGTAAAAGAAAATTAAGTCCAGGCTGAACTTGTTATTTTGTATTACGGTTTGGTGTTTTTGTAGTACAATCTATATAGAGAACGTGTGGTCTGGACAAAGGGTCAAGTCTCCATCATATGGACGTGCCAAGTGAGCTGAAATACGACTGTACGCCCGATCATGCTGTACATACCTTCTCTTTAAATATTACAGTTCTGTGTCAGTATAAATACGTATCGAGTTCTCCTGGTTTGACCGTTGGTGTATAAAGTTCATTTCCCTCCGCCGTGTGTGTTTTCCCGCCCTCAGCTTTGCCCCACCCAGCGGCCATCTTGGGAGCGCTAGTGCGTTAGCTCCAAGAGCCGCTTGGTGAGGGGAGCTACCGGCAGGGAGATGTTTACATTCTACAGACCACTTGAATGTCAGAACTTATCGAAAAGCCAAATCTAGCAAAAAAAAAATTAACGGATGTTGTCAATGTATTTGTTATTCCTCTTCTTCTAATGAACATCTGAAGGTGGTGGTATTCCACCGAGCTGAACGCAGAACAGCTGGGACCACTTAGGGGTGTTCCTCCTGTGTCGCTTGTTTTGTAGGGACAGGTTTGAAGGGTGCGCCCCCCGTCTGTGGGGCGTGAGGCACCTCGTCCACGCCTACTTCCTGTCCTTAACGTGGAGGTCTTGATGTAGTAAATGCTGCTTCAGGTGGTCGCTCCGCCCATTCTAATGTGATGTTCTCTAGTTCTGTGATATAAAGAGCAGAAGGTGAATTAGTCGATTACTAAACTGCTTTCGCTGAACCATCCTTTCTCTTATAACCAACGTTTGATTTGATTCATATGGGCTGATGTATCTACCGCTATATCTATTGGCACGGGCTGCGTTCCGAATGAAACTCCAGCCCTGGTTGGCTCCTCTAGGCCCCTCGCCCCTGATGGATCGACACTACAACGTTGAGCGCTAGGTTCTAGTGAGCACTAGGCCATGAGCGGGAACCCCTCTACCGGGGACGACAGAACTGTAGACTCCATATCCCAGCATCCACCTGGGTGGCTCAGACCACACCCCCTGCAGAGAGTGACCTATCAGAGGCGTAGATGACGCGGGAGGAGGGGAAGTAGATAAGGGGAAGCTTTGGAGCGCAGCCCGGTGTCAGGAGGTCATGTGACATACCACCTGACTCAGTCCTGAACCACCTCTTGTCATTTTTTAGCATCTTGATGAAGCTTGAATCTTGAATATATTGTATATTTTCTCTGCATATGAAATTAATACACAAATAAAGAAATCTAATTCTGACTAAAATATATCACAAGGTTGTACTACTCATTTGTGGGTATATTCTATAACCCGGTAAAGGTTTCGTTGTGGACATTGCTGAGAGTTTTACAAAAGGTGACATTTATTTTAACTCCATTTTGAGTGATCGAACCAAATAAAGAAAAAGCAAAACAAATCAATGACAGTTCAGTTGAATTCCCCTTCAGTTCAATTCTGTTTAGTTCAATTCCGTTCTCTTCAGTTCACCTGTTTCTTAATATCAGCCAATACAGACTTCACCCTCTTGACTCCAGCAGGAATCGTTTACTATTCCATCTTCTACTCTGCTGTTGTGTAGTCGGTCAAAGTAATTTCCCGTCCTCTTTAAGAGGCGATACGGAGAGCTAGTGCAGCCGTGACTCACCAAAGGCCTCCTCCTCCATTAGAACCGACCTCCGACCCCATAACACCTGGCTTGCTGGCCTCTGGTCAGCAATATCCCTGCCAACACTTACCTATTCTTCATGATACGAACCAAGTCAATACGCTGAAAACATAAACAAGCATTGATTCAAGAGCAGCTTTCAACAATAAAATGTTCTGCACACACACACAAACAATCACACGCACACGCACACACACGCACACACACACACACACCCAATAACACAGCTCCACCATCAAGTGGGCTCTGTGGGGAATAGCTTCGTAGAACGCTGTGATGAGTTCATTTATTGGATTTGAAGAGGTCCTTTCCAGGTCAGGATCTGGGCTCTGGTATCAGGCCTATGGCAGAAGCCCAGGTTTTTGATACCTGATCATATGAAACAAAGGGTTGTATGAGGTCCACCCCACTACCCCAGGTGGCCTCCTGGCTCCCCCAGACCCAGACCCAGACCAGGACGCGCCTGCTACTGAGCCCACATCCCAGGAGGGGTGGTGGGGTACTGCAGTCCTTAGTGGGGCCCAGATGGGGTCATGCCCTCCTGGGTACATGCATCCCGGTCTTTGATTAGGATTCCTCAGCATCCCACTGAAGAAGCCTCTCTTTACCCTTACTCCCGCTACGGTATCACCGGAGGGATCAGGGTCAGGTACCCTACCCAGGCTGGGTTGGCTCAGCAACTGGACATGGACCAGGTAGACCCCCTTCAGCCAGGGCTCAAGGAGCAACTAGGGGTCAGAGGTCGCCTGGCTCTGGGAGGCCTGCAGGTAGACTGAGGACATTGGGGATCGAACCCAGAACCTTTCAGCTGGGAGTCAAACACACAGAGACACCAAACCTCTTCACCAGAGAGAAAGAGCGAGAGACGAGGGCATGATAGAGAGAGAGAGAGAGAGAGAGAGAGAGAGAGAGAGAGAGAGAGAGACAGAGAGAGACAGAGAGAGATAGAGAGAGAGGAGCAACAGAGGGAGGAGAGACAGAAGAGAGAAAAAAAAGATGGATGGATAATCTCAGACCCCAGCTGGTTCTCATGTGGAGAGCCTCTTAGATGCCCTCATCTGGTGAAGAGCCCTCTCTGTATAACTCTCTCTCTAGCCATCTACCTCTATCTACCACTCTCTCTCTCTCTCTCTCTAGCCATCTACCTCTCTCTATCACTCTCTCTCTAGCCATCTATCTCTCTCTATCACTCTCTCTCTCTAGCCATTTACCTCCCTCTCTCTCGTCATCATCTGGTGGAGACCTCTCAGTTTTCTTTCTTTCTACTCGTTCTCTCCCAGACTTTCTCTACTGTCATTATCTCTCCCCCCATCAGCATCTCAACCCTGTATAAACTTATCACACACACACACACACACACACACACACACACCTCTCTAGACCCCATCATAGACAAACATCTTTCTAGACCCCATCACACACACACACACACACACACACACAAAACATAAATGAGCCATTCTCTTACATAAGCAGCTTTTTTTTATATTCTGTCCTTTGCTTTAGAGAGTGTGTGTCTTCATGTGAGTGTGTGTATCTAGGGTCCAGTGTTCCTGAACGTCCTGATTCCCGCTCTCGCCAGCAGGAGAATAATGAAGACGGTCGTCATGGCAGCGTATGACATCAGCACCGCCCTGAGAGCTGATTGGACGCTGGGGTCTGACATCATGTGGCCCCGCCCAAAGTGGGCGTAGACCAGCAGTCGTATCTGGGCTGCCTTGCGCCCCTGCAGCCAGCAGTAGTAGACCCCTTAGAGAAGGCAGAGCCAGAACACAGTCAGACTCAAACTACCCACCTGGAGAACTGCGTATGAACAGACAAAATGGCCGCTTTTCGATCAAAACGAAGCACCCCCCCCCACCCTCCACAACACAGGGGCGTGACGATGTGAAGCCTCTCAGACCTTCTGTGAGACCCCCCTTCCTTCTTCCTTCACTCTCAGACCAAATATGGAGCTGAGCAGAGCTATGTCGTAGATTGATGAACTATATCAGTCCTGAGTTATCACAACACAACCGGGCAGCCCAACGAGGTCAGATGTCTGCTCTCTGTCCTCATCACTTCTACTTCTGACTTTCAGCAGAACACACATCTCCTGCCGTCATACTACCCTGAGCTCAGTGCGCCCACTGTACTGGGAGCACTGGGAGTAGCACTTTACTGGTACAGTCTACTGATGTCCCTGAGGAAACACAGCGTCCAACCAATCAGAGAGCAGAACGGACCCTGATTGGCAGCTGATTGGTTACCAGAGTCCTCCAGGTGGGCGGGTCTGAAGACCAGGTGACCTGCCACGTCCAGGTGCATCCTGGGAGATGTGGAATTCAGGTTGGGCGCTTTGAGGTGTTTAGAGCGGTAGATGGGCTCCGAGCCCCGGTCCCAGGCCACCGCGTGCTGGGGTCGTGACCCCGGGCAGCCCAGGGTCACGACCTGATTGGCTGGACGGTTCAGGTAGAACACTGGCACCCCTGCTGACCGGGAGGAGGAACTACACCGGGAGAAGATAATATTACTGGAAGCCAGTCACTGTAAGTCAGCCTGTCAGTCACTTTCAGTCAGTCAGCCAGTAAGTCAGTCACATCCAGTCAGTCAGTCAGTCAGTCACGCATTCCATCTCACCTGAAGCCCAGGAGGCCCATCATGGATGGGTTGCTGGAGGCGGGCGGGGCCTGAGTCGGGCAGGTCACATGACACGGTCTGACCTCCAGCCGAGCCACCGGCCTCTTGCCGCTCTCTGACAGGCCGAAAGATCGAGGAACCGCCCCCGAGCCGCAGGACGCCAGGCTCTGATTGGCCGTGCGGTAGCGGACGTGCAGGTAGGGGGAGCGCAGGAAGCAGAGCCCCGCCCTCACCTGCTCCCCAGGGGGCCCGCAGCGGTCGCAGCGGCCCCAGGGCCCGTACCTGGTGAAGACCTGGAACTGAGGGCGAGCTGCACCCAGGTCCACTGGAGGGACACTCTCTCTCCTCCGCGGGGCGGCGCTGGGACTACAAACCAGGGCAAACAGAGCTTCAGCCGGACTACAATACCCAGCCCTGACAGGGACCCAGCGCTACAACGCAGGACACACACACCCATGTTCAGTAGACTAGTTCGGTACCCCCAGCCCGTCTGCCGGTGATTTGGATTCACCCTGCAGCAGAGGGCTGGAGAAGAGAAGAGCAATGCTTTTCTTCCTGTTTCCGATCTGCTTTTACTGGTGCCAATCACCAAGTTGGCTCTTCCCTCTGGCGCGCTATTGGCTAGTTTCCCCGTCACTCTGCATAGTACGTCATCCGGATCATTGGTCTGATTGGTTGAAGGATTATCCAACTGCGTACCGTCATTTGAACCACGCCCGTCTATCCCGCCTCTTACTGAGGCTGAGTACTGCGGAAAATGACAGCAGCCTCCCCAGACCAACGTGCAATCTACGATGGAGCTTGGTCTGGCAATAGCCAGGCTACATGTCCAGTACTGATCTGGAATCTGTGGTTAAATCAACCTTTTCTGATTTAAAAAGTTGTTAACCTGACATAACAGATGACCAGCCAATCTCATTCAGCTCATAGCGCTTATTTTAATAGCAGAGCTAAGAGCTAAAGTTTATTGATATCCACATAATTAATTTCTTATTGCCCTTTTCTGCCTAGCCTCGGTGTTCCAGTCCTAATGACCTCCTTACTGCCTGCTCAGCAGAGCTCACCAGCGGTGTGGGGAGACGGCCGCTTTACCGCCTGCATACTGATTACTGAACGCACCACAGGTGCCTCCTCACCCAGCCCCAGAGTCCAACCAGAATGACTCAGACCAGGTGAGGCTGCGTCAGCCATCCACCACACAAACTCCACACACACATAGCCGCGCCCATGGAAATGTTACACTAACTATAGTGACAACACTAACTATAGTCATGTTACACTATATAGTGACATTAGACTAACTATAGTGATATTATACTAACTATAGTCATGTTACACTAACTATAGTGACATTAGACTAACTATAGTGATATTATACTATCTATAGTCATGTTACACTAACTATAGTCACATTATACTAACTATAGTAACATTACACTAACTATAGTGACATGACACTAACTATTGTAATGTTAACCTTACTATAGCAACATTACACTAACTATAGCAACATTACACTAACTATTGTGACATTACATAAACTATAGTAATGTTACACTAACTATTGTAATGCTAACCTTACTATAGCAACATTACACTCACTATAGTAACATTACACTAACTATAGCCACTTTACACTAGCTTACAGAATGAGTGAACGGACATCGATTCGATGCCAGCGTTGGTAAAGAGGGGCTGTTCGCCACGGCCAATAGGAGGGCTGGAGCTCGCTGGTTACCTTGGCGACAGGGTGAGCGCGCCGGCCTCCTGGATGTCCAGGTCGTAACCATAGAAGAAGTCCTGGTGGGCGGAGCCACAGAGGTAGAGGCCGGAGTCGCGCGGCTCTGCCCGGTGGAGCAGCAGGCTGAAGAGGCGGATGGAGGTGCGCAGCTGGAGGTCCGCCCCGCGGGGGGGCACGTCGTCGGGGTCCAGGAGACGGTTACCATGGAGATCCGTCAGGGCCCTGGTGGCCTGGGGACCGGCCCGGTGGTCCCTGTAGAACCACACCACCTCCCGCACCTGGACACACCCGGGACCTTAGTGCAGGGCAGGTGGAGGGAGGGTGTATGTAGGGTGGTGTCGGCTAGAGGTGGTGTCAGCTAGAGGTGGTGTATGTAGGGTGGTGTTAGCTAGAGGTGGGTGTAGGGTGGTGTTAGCTAGAGGTGGGTGTAGTGCAGTTGTTAGCTAGAGGTGGGTGTAGGTTGGTGTTAGCTAGAGGTGGGTGTAGGGTGGTGTTAGCTAGAGGTGGGTGTAGGGTGGTGTTAGCTAGAGGTGGGTGTAGTGCAGTTGTTAGCTAGAGGTGGGTGTAGTGCGGGTGCAAGGGCGTAGGAACCGGGGGGGACGGAGGGGACGTGTCCCCTCCAATATCGGAGACGGGCGCATTTGTCCCACCTTAAAAATTACACCGGATCTGTCAGGTTTCCGATATGTGTCCCCCCCAATGTTAAACTCATTCCTACGCCCCTGTGCGGGTGTATGTAGGGTGGTGTTGAGACCGTGTCAGCGGGTGTAGTTGCAGGTGTTTCACCCACACCTGATGGGGTTTGCAGCGGCAGGCCAGCTCCACGGTGGAGCCGGACAGGAAGGCGGCGTTGCTGAAGGCCAGGAAGGCGGGACACGCCCTCCTGGAGAACACGTCCTCCCGGTCCGCCGGAGCCTCGTAGCTCCTGGCCCCTCCCCCTCCCAGCAGGAGCAGGAGGAGGCGCAGGAGAGGGGAGCAGGGGGGGCCTCGGGGGCATGGGGGAGCCATGGAGTCAGTAGGAACCAGGAGTGAGGAACCAGAGCCGTGGTGGGGGACGGGGGACGGACTGCAGTGCTGAACAGGTCTGGGGGACCACTAGGTTGTTCCGGAACCCTATGGATGTCATCAGGACTCTGGTCGTTAAGGGACCCTGTGATGTCATCAGGACTCTGGTCGTTAAGGGACCCTGTGATGTCATCAGGACTCTGGTCGTTAAGGGACCCTGTGATGTCATCAGGACTCTGGTCGTTATGGAACCCTGTGATGTCATCAGGACTCTGGTCGTTAAGGGACCCTGTGATGTCATCAGGACTCTGGTCGTTAAGGGACCCTGTGATGTCATCAGGACTCTGGTCGTTAAGGGACCCTGTGATGTCATCAGGACTCTGCTGTTATGGAACCCGGTAATGTCATAATGATTTCGGTGCAGGCCGCTGTGGCGATGGACCCTGATAATGTCATCAGGAGGGTGCTCTACCTCCTGAGCCCCATGCCACCACCATGGTTCCAGGTTCCCTCCCCCTGTAGGCGTCCTTAAGGGAGGGGCCCTACTGCTCATTCATTAATGGGCGTTAAATGAGCTCATCGTTGGCCACTTGAAGGCAAACCAACAGTGATGCCAACGTTTAGCCCGGATAGGAGAATCACGGCACGTTGGTTCAAGAGCTTTCTGCCTTTTGATCAGTGTCAGGTGGTTAACTCTGAGGGTTTCCACTTCAATAACCCGACAGACTGAGTGCTGCACAGCTCATTCAGTATGAGTGCAATCAATGCAATGTATGAGTTCAAAATTTCAGGAAAATATTACAGTTTCATCCTGGATTGAAATATACAGTTTGATATAGAGCCTATAGTTAGAGTTCAATATGAGGGTTCAATGTGAAAGTTAGATTTTAGATGTCAATTTTAGAGTTCAATATGCAATCATTAGAGGTCTTTAGCAGCAATCTTCTGTTAAATAGTGAAAGGGTTAGATTAGATTTAGGTTAGATTTGTTCAATGAACCATTCAGATATCCCTTTGGAATAGGTGTATGTTTCTTAGAGAGAGAGAGAGAGAGAGAGAGAGAGAGAGAGAGACGGAGAGGGGGGAGAGAGAGGAGAGAGGGGAGAGAGGGGGGGAGAGAAAGGAGAGAGAGGGGGGAGAGAGAGAGAGAGAGAGACGGAGAGGGGGAGACGGAGAGGGGGGAGAGAGAGCGATGAGAGAGGAGGAGAGAGAGAAGTGAGTCCTTTAGCTGCCTCCCCTCTCTATCATCTTAGATGTGTGACCGGTCATCCACGCAGGACACAGATGTGACGCACAGCGGGAGGCGCAGGAGGCGAGAGGTGGAGCGAGGAGGTGGAGCGAGGAGGTGCAAAGTGAGTGGGAGCGGAGCTGCCATGGTGCTACTCCCAGGGGACTTATATGGTGACGGAGCTGAGTGCTGACTGGCAGCACCAGTGCCTGGTGGTGTTGGAGGTGGAGTAGAGGTACTCCATCACCCCAACCAAACTCAAGGCCCACCAACCTAAAGTTAAAGTGGGCCTTGAGTTTGGCCAACTTTAGGTCCAGGACACACATCAGGACCAGGATGTATGCTAGGGTGTCGGCATGTTCACAGAGACACACACACACACACACACACACACACGGGCATGGGTATGCACACGCACATGCATACGCACACAAGGCTGATAAAACATGCATAAAAGGGGCATGAACCTCCATTATGTGGACCAATGAATCAGTAATAAAGTAGAAGATATAGTAAAGGATGAATAATACATCAGTCCTGTCTCCCAGTGGGAACCACTGCTCTACCCTAGGGTTCACAGCCTCCAGGAGCTGTGGGGGTCAGGGCTGGGAGATGTTCCCTGTGCAGAACTTCAGCAGTGAGGCTTGCAGGTTGTTCTCTAGATAGAGGACATAGCAGTACTTCTAAAATCCAGGTGTTGTTGGACAGACGAAACCAGACTCGTCCACTCTGATGGCGCTGGAACACAAAAGTCCTCTTCGTCTGAAGAGGCACCTCATGGCCTGCTGAAGACCACTGAGCATTGGGTCGGGAAGCCCCTCCAGAGACCAGGTGGTCAGCCACCACGGCCCAGCCAACACGTGGACGGGCAGGAGGACGCGGGCAGCTGCTGCATCCAAAGGGGGGCGGGTGCAGGGTGCAGTTCAGAGTCTGGTTGGGTTTCCCAGAGCCTAAAGTTGCATCAAGAGCAGCTTCAGTAAGCAAGTTGGGCAGGTCCTGGATGGCAGCTGACACGAGTGCATTACACGATTAGTTTACTAGACTATTTTACCAGACGGCGTTTGTGGGACGACAAGGTGAACTGAGAGGAGTAGAAGAAGGGGATCGCGTCGCTTCTGAAGCTGATTGCTTAGAGAACCAAATAAAGCTTTAGCCTTCTAGAAAGTGAGGGCCCTCTCTCTCTCTCCCGCCTTCCCTCCCCCTCCATCCCTCCCCCACCCCTCTCCCAGCCCCTCCATCCCTCCCCCCCCCCCTCATTGTCCAGGTTTAACTGGTGTAATGGGTGTGAGTCATGGCGATAGTTCAAGGGGAACTTAGGAGCTCACTCAGCTCCTCTGATGCTGAAAATAACCCTCTTATCTACTTGTGTGTGTGTGTGTGTATATGTGTGTGTGTGTGTGTGTGTGTGTGTGTGTGTGTGTGTGTGTGTGTGTGTGTGTGTGTGTGTGTGTGTGTGTGTGCGTGCGTGCACGTGTGCGTGTGTGCATGCGTGTGTGCATGTCTCCTCTCCCTCTCAGTGGGGCTGGGTTTCCACCATCTCATCACCAGCTACTGGACAGCTGTCCTGTCCTCTCAATGACCACATGGTCCTGTCCGTCATAAGTTAACTATATGGGACTAAAGTTGGATCAGACATCCTTCAACAATCCACCAAGAAGCTGGTAAGTCAGCTTTCAGGAGCAGCTGAGGCTGCATATAATTGATTAATTAAGTTATCAGTTGATCATTTTTAATTTAGAAGACACATGTATCAACAGCGACTTACAGCGACTTCAGATCCATGTCATTAAGGAGCAGGTAGGGGTTAGACAGTACAGAGACAGGTCATTAAGGAACAGGTAGGGGTTAGACAGTACAGAGACAGGTCATTAAGGAGCAGGTAGGGGTTAGACAGTACAGAGACAGGTCATTAAGGAGCAGGTAGGGGTTAGACAGTACAGAGACAGGTCATTAAGGAGCAGGTAGGAGTTAGACAGTACAGAGACAGGTCATTAAGGAGCAGGTAGGGGTTAGACAGTAAAGTGACAGGTCATTAAGGAGCAGGTAGGGGTTAGAAAGTACAGAGACAGATCGTTAAGGAGCACTTGGGGGTTAGACAAGCACAGAGACAGGTCATTAAGGAGCAGGTAGGGGATAGACAGTACAGAGACAGGTCATTAAGGAGCAGGTAGGGGTTGGACAGTACAGAGACAGGTCATTAAGGAGCAGGTAGGGGTACAATTAGATTAGATTAGCTACTAACATCCAGTGGCTAACAGCCAGTAGCTAACAGTCACTAACTAACAGCTAGTGTTGGGAAAAACGGTCTGGCTAGTTACTGGACCAGATGAAATGAGACGGAGAGGTAATAAAGTCTATCGGCACGAGGACCTTGGATTTATTAAGTAAAGTGGCAACGGTTATACAGAGTCATAAGCGTGAGAAATCGAATATGTCTAAGTCCCTAATCAGCGCTGATGGTTCGTCCGGAGCTTCGCCTCCGTGGAAGGTCTGCTTCGGAAGAAGGTGAAGAGTCTCAGAGTGATACAGTCTTATGCTGTATCTCCTCGTGATGAGGTGTGTGCGTTTGAGATGTGTGTGGTTCTGTGTGTTTTTACTTGACCTTGGTTCCCAGGCACTAGTGTATGCATGTATATCTTCTTGTGTTCCTCCTTACGGGGGAGAGCTTCAGAGCATTCATCCGTTGTGGTCCTCCCGTCCTTGAGGATGACTGGTGCATTGTCTGAGTGTCTACTATCTGCCGGGAGGAGATATGGGGCCCTGGCTCCGGCCCTGACCTGACTATATTCTCATGTATGTGTTATGTGTTAAAAGTTGACTATATTATAAGGTGACTGCCATGTGATGTGCTCATTAAGCTAGGGTAGGAGTTAGCTATATTTATAATGTACATGTGATGTGCTCAGCAGGTTATTTTGCCCCAACATATCCCCCTCAAGTCGTCGCAAGACGACTTTTACTCATTAGGGGTACGAGGGATAGGACTCCAGCGCGGGACTACCATCATAACATTATTAAACAATAACAATATAAATGCAACAATCACACAAATACACTAACGATCACAGGAAAGAAATGTAACCACGAAACGTGTCCCTAAATAATAGCGAAGATATGAGGCAGATAACGAATGGCAATCCCCCTCAACCCATCCCCAGAGGACCACACACTAAGGATGTGAGGAGGAGTTGACTGGTCGTGTTACAACAAGCAATCACACGCATGGGGCATCCAGGGTAGGCCCGGGGCACGGGAACAACTGAAACCATGGAATAGTCCTGAGCGTCATCATGGGCAGGTGGTCGCAACGCGCCACCTGAGCATTAGACCCTTTTATTCAACTGCGCTCAGGACCTCGTCTGATAAACGGGCAATCAAGGCCCCTGGAATCTCGCCCGTGTGAATCCCCGAGCTCCATCTAGTGGGACAGCGATATAAACAACAACATTTACGTTCCCGGCGTCGGTTGCGTAGACGCGGGCATAGATATGGGAGCGGCTAAAAACAGTGAAGCGTACAGAAGCGAATACAGCCAGGGGTGCCCTCAAGCCGTAAGGGAGCGGGCCGCAGCCCCTGGTACCGGAACGCAGATCCCTGGTCCGGGCGTCGTGGGTGCTTCAGGTGGGAGGGGGGTGATGCCGTTGGCGGGGACGGGAATGGGGCAGCCCACCTGGAGAGGTTACTAGCACGTCACAGGCGGGGGGGGGGGGAAGAGGGAAGGGGTGTTGCGGTGGGGTGTCAGCCGACGGTGATGGAAACAGGACGCCGGGGCCGTGCATCTGGAGAGGCCACTCGCACTCACGGGTAGATGTCCGGCTCGGCGGGGACACAGTCGTCGGCGGGGGCTGGGAGTGTCTCTTCGGAGGCGTAGGTTGGGAGTGTGTAGGGGAGCTCGTCCTCAAAGTCAGAGGCTGCAGGGCGAGGGAGGGTCCCTTGGAGGTCTGGTTGTGCTCGGAGTTCCGACAGGATGCGAGGCGCGCAGTTGTGGGGGGTGCCGTCTGTGTCTGCGGGATACTCTCCGGTCATATTTACTCCTTTTGTTGAGTAGCTCACCGAGGGATCTGTCAGGGCCTCGGTCAACCGGATCTGGGTAATGGCAGCCGACAGGGTGAAGAGTGAGCTCTCCACTGCAGCCTTGACTCCGTGGGTGGTGTGCACTACCGTGGGGTTGTTCATGGTGAGGAACTGTGTCTTCCGTAGGGCGATGGCGATGGCCATGAGATGTCTGGCACAGTGAGGGAGTCCTAGGCCCGGAGTGGGTAGGGCCGAGCTGTGATAGTGGAGGATCCTTCGGGTGCCGGGCTTTGCCTGCCAGAGGGTGGCCGCTACATTTCCGTTCCTCTGTGTGACGTCCAGATGGAAGGGGGCCGTATAGTCGGGGGCTTGGAGGGCGGCGGCTGAGTGGAGGGCTTGTTTCAGCTGATGGAAGGCGGTGTCTTTTCCTGAGTCCCACTCCAGCGGGGCCCGTAGGTTTCGGGCCCCGGCTGTGGTGACCATCTGGCGGAGTTCGGACGTTCGCTCTGTGAATTCCGGGAGGTACTGGCGGCTGTAGTTGCACAGGCCCAGGAAGGCCAACATTTGGCGAACCGTGGCGGGTTTTGGGTAATTCAGGATGGTTTCTCGGGTATCCTGGGTCATGTCTCTGGTATCTTCTCCGATCAGCCTCCCCAGGAATTTCACCCTGGGCCGGACAGCCTGTAGTTTGGGCCGCTTGACCTTGTACCCTGCTTTCCCTAGGGTTTCGAGCAGGGTCTTGGTAGCATCCACACAGGTTTGTCTGGTAGGCGCGGCGAGCAGGATGTCGTCTACATATTGAACCATAACCACTCCGTCGGGAAGTACAGTGTCCTTGAGGTCCTTCCGCACACAGTCGTTGAATATGGTGGGGGTCGATCGGTACCCCTGTGGCATTCGGGTGTAGGTGAGTTTTTCTCCCCTCCAGGTAAAAGAGAAGATGTCTTGTGAGTCTTTGTTCAGGGGGATGCAGAAGAAGGCGTTGGCCAGGTCTATTGCAGAGAACCAGAGGTGGTCGGGGTTAACCACGTGGAGCGCCACCTGCGGGTTTGGCACCCTCTCGGGGGGTCCTTCCGTGGCGTCGTTTATTAGGCGGAGATCATGGGCCATCCTCCACGTGAGTCCGTCCGCCTTCTTTACTGGGAGAATCTGGGTGTTCCAAAGGGACTGAGAGGGCCGGAGCACTCCTACCTCTTTGAGTCCCTGTATGGTGGCAGTGATCCCTGCTTCTGCCTCGGGTCTGACCTTGTATTGGGGCTGATGAATCGGGGTTTGATCGGGTTTGAGAGGTATTTGGATGTTGTGTTGGGGGGTAAACCCCATGTCGTAGGCGCCGGTGGCCCAGAGATTCTGAGGGAGGCCGTCTAGCATGATCTTTACGTCGGGGTCTTCGGCTTCCAGGGGGCTGGGGGTGTCGACCTCCTCAGGGGCGAGCGGTCGGTCGCACTCCACTCGTTCTGCCACCCCCCAGGAGGCCGTTTGGGGGAAGGAGACCCGGATCAAGCCTTTGTCAGGGGCTAGGTGAATGTGTGGGTTGTCGGTGGGGGCCCACTCTCGTACTTGAGTCGCTCGGCAGACCATGGGCCCCAGCTTCATAGCCGTGTGGTGCTTGGCTACTGCCAGGGTCACGTGTGGTCGGGACTCGGGTTTGAGGCGGTACCAATATTCTTGATCCGGGGTGAGAAGGGTGAGGGCCGCCACCCCCTCAGGTCCGATGAACATTGTTTCGTAGAGGCACTTCTGGCCGGTTCCCTCCATGGTGCGTCTCCATTGTTCGTCGTAGCTTTCGTCTGGGTCTCGAAGGACATTGAGGGTCGTGTGGAGGGGGTCGTGCGGTGGGTAGAAGTCCCCCTGTTGATGGATCCAGGGGGCCCACTCTCGGTATGTTTCTTCTAGGGGCTTGAGTCCGTCCGGGGTAGTCATGTTCCGGATCCAATATACGTCTGACGGGGGGCTTCGGGGCGGGGGTTCATGCACCAGCATCATCTGGAGCGGTTGGTCGGCTTCTGTCGTCATTGTAGTCCCTTCGGGGGAACAGCTGATGAGGCAGTTGATTTTGCTCAGGATGTCTCTACCCATGAGGTTGGTGGGACACTTGGGGGCATATAGGAGGGAGTGGTAGAAGGTTTGTCCCAGGATGGTGAGCGGCAAGGGGGTGGTGAAGGGGTTGGTCTTTTCTATTCCCGAGAACCCCATGGTAGTCAGGGTTCGAGTGGAGAGGGGCGGGATTTCATGGTTCAGGTCCCCGATGGTGGATACTGTGGCTCCGGTGTCGACCATGAAACGAATTGGTG
This sequence comes from Pollachius pollachius, assembly GCF_949987615.1. Classification (NCBI taxonomy): domain Eukaryota; kingdom Metazoa; phylum Chordata; class Actinopteri; order Gadiformes; family Gadidae; genus Pollachius; species Pollachius pollachius. The sequence goes on from NC_136941.1 coordinate 4,086,193, forward strand.
TTTGGTTTACGAGTCCGTCCACCATTGGGGCTCCCGTTCCCAGGTTCACCACCTGGGTCCCTCTCGAGGCTCTCGGGTCCCGTCAATATTGGCCGTTGTATCCCGGGTCCTCCCAGAGAGGGTACATCGGGGTCCCGGGGTTTGAGGCATGTGTCGGTCCATTTCCAGGGTTACCGCGGGTCGGGCCGGGTTGCTGCTGATGATCCTGTTGGTCGTGTTGCATCGCTGGCTGTCCCGCTTGGGGGCACTCCTTCGCCCAGTGTCCCATGAGCCCACAAATGAATCAGGGGTAGGACCGGGGGTTTGTGTTTGGGGTCCGGCCTCTTCCTCTCCATTTGAATCCGCCTCTTTGTTTGGACTGTTGGTTCTGATACATCCCGGGTCCCGTCTGTGTTGCTGGGTTCGAGGGTGGGTGTGTGGGGTATGGATACGATGGGTACGGGTACGGGTACGGGTACGGCGGGGACTGGGGCCCCCATGCTTGAGCGGGAGGGGCTTGCATCTGGGTCGGAGGGGGTCCGCTGGGCTGTACCAAGGGGTTGGGGGCAGGCAGCGGGGCCGGAGGCGTGGCCACTTCGAGGGGCATGATCTCGGAGGCGTGGTCTTTGTTGGACTCCTTCTTGTCCCGGTTGTGTTCCTGGGTTGCTTTCTTGACGTCCATGCGCAAGAGTCGTTTCCTCAGGTCGCGGTCTTCTTTGACGTCCTCGTCCTCCCGTTCTTGCTCCAGGTTCACGTGGTGTGTAATGGCCTCCTCCCAGTCCATGGCGTTCATTCTTCCGAGTCCAATCACTGTTTTGAGGCCTTCGCGGGTCTTGGTGCAGAGACCCGTCTCAACCGCGATCCGGAACATGGCCTCGGTGGCGGCGGAGGCTCCTGGTCGGGTTCCGAATCCGTCTTTCCATCGTTCAGTGGCTCTTGTGAGGTATTCGCCCGCTGATTCACTGGGTTTTCTTTTCAGGCCGGTCATGCATGCTGCTGAGTTCTGAGGGGGGTATAGGCCCCTCAGGGCCTCCCACCATATGGGGCGGAAGGGGTCGAAAGGGGAGTCGTCCGGTTCTCTGGTGGTTCTGGCTGCGGTTTCCACGTCGTTCACTGCCCGGGGTCCTTCTCCTCTCATGAGGACCGCTCGGATGTCCCCCATGGTGAGCCGGTCAGCTGTGGTCAGTCGCTCGAGGTTTCTGATCCACTTGCCCGCCCCCTGTTTGATCGGGGGAAGGTCTTCCACTAGTCCCTTGAGGTCGCGGTGGGTCCAGGGAACGTACATCGCTCGTCCTGCAGGGGTGTCCATTAGTGGGAACATCAGTCCTGGACCCTCATCCAGGTCGCGGTTCGTCCGGCGGTCGAGGGCTTGGCTCCGTTGTGTCGGGGGGCCAGCTTGTGGAGTGCTGGTGATGGCCAGGGTCGCGATCGGGGTTGCGGTACTTCGGGCTTGTGATCTGCCCGGGCCAATTGTCCTGTGGATTGCGCCTCTTCCCCACCTCTGATCTCTGCCTTCGCTCCTTTCCCGCAGCTGTCGAGACAGGAGATGGACTTCTGTCTCGATGCCGAGGGACATTCTTTCCAGCGCTTCTTCTTTCCATCTCGTTCCCACTGGGTCCCACTCCACGGTGTCTGCGTCTTCTTCACCTCTTTCGTCTCTTTCCTCGTGTCTTCCGTGTCTCCCCTGGGGAATCCCGGAGTGTCTTCTCATTTCTGTTGTTGCTACTGTCACTTCCGTTTCTTCTTCTTTAGACGATAGGTTGATCAGGAAGGAGGCCAAGTCCAATGTGTTGGCGCCAGGTACGCCGATCCGTGTACGCATCCTTTCTGCTTCCGGTTGGGCTTCCCCTGGTGTTGGTGGCCTGGTTTCGGGGGCCTGGGCTTGGCTGTAGCTGGAGGAGGGGGGTGTCCAGTTCTCGGTGCTGGATGGTTCTTGCCCCAATGGCCCGGCCCTTCCTGGTATCATCGGGCATGGGGAGGGAGCTGTTGTCAGCTTCGGGCTTTCCTTGCTTTGTGGGTGGTTTGTCCTTGTGAAGTGGACCCCTTCTTTGGCTCGTTCCGGTTCCGGGGGGGGGGGGGTCTTTGCCAGGTCACCGTGACCGGGGACTGAGATGTGGCGTGGGTTATTTCGATAACTGGGCACATGAGATGGGGGGACCCGGGAACCTGGAAGTCGGTCGGGGCATAGGGGAGGGAGTGGTTGTACGGCGGTGGGCGGGCCTGCTCATCGGCCTTCGGTAGGGAGGGATAAGGTGAAGCTGTCAGGCTCGGTTGGGTAGGGGTTACTTGGTCCGTTAGGAAGGGATTCCTGGAGGAGGGGGCTGGTTTTAGGGTGTGGGGCGGGAGGCAAGAGGCCAATGCTTTTAATACTAAGATTCTCTTTTGTCTTTTCCGGTCTTGGGTTTCGAGTGCATCCGTTCGTCCCGTCTTGGCTCCGGCGTTGTCGCGACGGACCTTTGCCCGCTCATACTGGCTGCCAATGTACGCGTGTATGGCGGCCCGGCCGGTGTGGTCGAGGGGTCCCATTCGGATCACGCCCTCTTTCTGCCAGGTTTTAATGTAGACATCACATCGGTTCTCCCATTTCTTCCGGTCTTGGCCTTTCAATATTTTTCCCGGTTCAGCGTTGAGGCACAACCAGCCGAGCGCTCTGGTCCGTTGCTCGTCCGACATGGTGGGTGTGTTCGCCGTTCCTTAGCAGCCTGGTGTGGGGGTGGTCGGGGTCGTGGACGCCTTTGCACTGGAGGCCGGGTGCGGGGAGGTTTGTCTTTTTATCTTTATTATTCACCGGGATAATTCCTCTAGCAGGGGGTGATCGAGAGTCGGGGTTGGATTGGTATTGATGTTGTCCAGTGGGGGGCGCTGTAGTTGGGGAAGGGTAGAGTTGGAGTTGTCCAGCAGGGGGCAGTCTAGTTGGGGAAGGGTAAGGTTGGAGTGGTCCAGCAGGGGGCAGTCTAGTTGGGGAAGGGTAAAGTTGGAGTGGTCCAGCAGGGGGCGCTGTAGTTGGGGAAGGGTAGAGTTGGAGTTGTCCAGTGGGGGGCGCTGTGGCTTGGGAAGGGTAAGGTTGGAGTGTTCCGGCAGGGGGCAGTCTAGTTGGAGAAGGGTAAAGTTGGAGTGGTCCAGTAGGGGGCAGTCTAGTTGGGGAAGGGCAAGGTTGGAGTTGTCCAGTGGGGGGCACGGTGGTTGGGGAAGGGTAAGGTTGGAGTGGTCCAGCAGGGGGCAGTCTAGTTGGAGAAGGGTAAAGTTGGAGTGGTCCAGTAGGGGGCAGTCTAGTTGGGGAAGTGTAAAGTTGGAGTGGTCCAGCAGGGGGCGCTGTAGTTGGGGAAGGGTAGAGTTGGAGTTGTCCAGTGGGGGGCGCTGTGGCTTGGGAAGGGTAAGGTTGGAGTGTTCCGGCAGGGGGCAGTCTAGTTGGAGAAGGGTAAAGTTGGAGTGGTCCAGTAGGGGGCAGTCTAGTTGGGGAAGGGCAAGGTTGGAGTTGTCCAGTGGGGGGCACGGTGGTTGGGGAAGGGTAAGGTTGGAGTGGTCCAGTGGGGGGGCGCTGTGGTTGGGGAAGGGTAAGGTTGGAGTGGTCCAGTGGGGGGCGCTGTGGTTGGGGAAGGGTAAGAGTTGGAGTGGTCCAGCAGGGGGCAGTCTAGTTGGGGAAGGGTAAGGTTGGAGTTGTCCAGTGGGGGGGCGCTGTAGTTGGGGAAGGGTAGAGTTGGAGTTGTCCAGTGGGGGGCACTGTAGTTGGGGAAGGGTAAGGTTGGAGTGGTCCGGTAGGGGGCGCTGTAGTTGGGGAAGGGTAAGGTTGGAGTGGTCCAGTGGGGGGCGCGGTGGTTGGGGAAGGGTAAGGTTTGAGTGGTCCAGTAGGGGGCAGTCTAGTTGGGGAAGGGCAAGGTTGGAGTTGTCCAGTGGGGGGCACGGTGGTTGGGGAAGGGTAAGGTTGGAGTGGTCCAGTGGGGGGGCGCTGTGGTTGGGGAAGGGTAAGGTTGGAGTGGTCCAGTGGGGGGCGCTGTGGTTGGGGAAGGGTAAGAGTTGGAGTGGTCCAGCAGGGGGCAGTCTAGTTGGGGAAGGGTAAGGTTGGAGTTGTCCAGTGGGGGGGCGCTGTAGTTGGGGAAGGGTAGAGTTGGAGTTGTCCAGTGGGGGGCACTGTAGTTGGGGAAGGGTAAGGTTGGAGTGGTCCGGTAGGGGGCGCTGTAGTTGGGGAAGGGTAAGGTTGGAGTGGTCCAGTGGGGGGCGCGGTGGTTGGGGAAGGGTAAGGTTGGAGTTGTCCAGTGGGGGGCACGGTGGTTGGGGAAGGGTAAAGTTGGAGTGGTCCAGCAGGGGGCAGTCTAGTTGGGGAAGGGTAGAGTTGGAGTTGTCCAATGGGGGGCGCTGTGGCTGGGAAGGGTAAGGTTGGAGTGGTCCAGCAGGGGGCAGTCTAGTTGGGGAAGGGTAAGGTTGGAGTGGTCCAGTAGGGGGCGCTATGGCTGGGGAAGGGTAAGGTTGGAGTGGTCCAGTAGGGAGCAGTCTAGTTGGGGAAGGGTAAGGTTGGAGTGGTCCAGTAGGGGGCAGTCTAGTTGGGGAAGGGTAAGGTTGGAGTGGTCCAGTAGGGGGCAGTCTAGTTGGGGAAGGGTAAGGTTTGAGTGGTCCAGTAGGGGGCAGTCTAGTTGGGGAAGGGTAAGGTTGGAGTGGCTAAACTTTTGGCGGAGGGGGAGGTGTGGCTTCGGACTGAGCGAGAGAACTCAAAAAATGGCGGCCCTGATGCTATAACTCTGTGTGGCCTGTCTAACACACAAGAGCGGATGAGAGACTAGGGGGTAACTTTTGTCACTCTTGGAGGAGGAGAACGAGAAAAAGGAGGAAAAACAGGGGGGAGGGAAGCAAAAAACAACAACAGGGCCTATAGACGTTATTCAATACATCCAGATATTCTTTATAGCCAATAATCGTTATCTATCTTTATTGATTAATCTGCGTCAATCAGACTAAACCGTCAACCAACGCGGCAAAGAGATGTTGTTTAGTATTGTGGTTTATCTATGCGACAGGTCCGGCAGTAATTCAAAGAAACACAGTAAAAGAGATATCATTTATCCTTGTCAACTTGTCTAGGTCTAGTTTTAACGGTTCAAACAGTAAATTGAAGCGACACAGTAAAAAAGGTTATTTATCATTGTCAATTTATCTATTTCCGCTGGTTACGCCATAGAGCAACGCAATACGTCAGAGAGACATTTATTCATTATTATCAATCTATCTATTCCTAAATTTACCCGTTTTAACGGACAAAGATAGAGCGGATCACGCATACACACCCACTGATTCACTCACAGATTATCACGCATACACACCCACTGATTCACTCACAGATTCCCTCTTTCTCGCAGACGCACCCAGAAACATATCGACAGACTTCTCATTCTGTGTCCCGCACCCACAATCATCAGACACAGCAGAATAGCGTTAAGCATAGCAAAGCAAGCAAGCGTTGCACACATATTTCCATATTTTAGCCGGCCCAAAAATACACTCGCTCTCTTTCTTTCTCTCTCTCTGGGCCTCTTACACACACACACACACACACAGCCACTCCGTCTCTCTCTCTCTTATTCTCGCGCATACACACACTGTTTCCTTTGCAAAGGGACTTTAACCCTGATAAAGGACTCTAAACTTCTCACCACATAGAATTATTTAATACACAGATTATTCCATCTGGGTTCCGAACCCGGCCCAGGCATCCCTCTGAGTCCACTCAATGGCTCAGGCATATATTCCATCTGGGTTCCGAACCCGGCCCAGGCATCCCTCTGAGTCCACTCAATGGCTCAGGCATATATTCCATCTGGGTTCCGAACCCGGCCCAGGCATCCCTCTGAGTCCACTCAATGGCTCAGGCATATATTCCATCTGGGTTCCGAACCCGGCCCAGGCATCCCTCTGAGTCCACTCAATGGCTCAGGCATATATTCCATCTGGGTTCCGAACCCGGCCCAGGCATCCCTCTGAGTCCACTCAATGGCTCAGGCATATATTCCATCTGGGTTCCGAACCCGGCCCAGGCATCCCTCTGAGTCCACTCAATGGCTCAGGCATATATTCCATCTGGGTTCCGAACCCGGCCCAGGCATCCCTCTGAGTCCACTCAATGGCTCAGGCATATATTCCATCTGGGTTCCGAACCCGGCCCAGGCATCCCTCTGAGTCCACTCAATGGCTCAGGCATATATTCTTTTGGCCATCGGTAGTCTTGTATCACTGACCGATTCTTATAGGCCCTATGGTCTCGAGGGTATTCTTTCACCATGCAACGAGCCGATATTCGATGTGTCACGCATTCGGGGTCAATCGGGTTTTACGGGGAAATGCTGGGGTGCAGTCCTATTAGTCCCCACGAGATATCCCGTAGCGAACCGTTCTCACAGTCTCATCTCCTAATGTGGTTCCTATATAACTATGCAGAGTTTGGATTTTATCAACAGGTTCTGCCTACCTTTTGTTGGGCGATCGCGAGGTGAGACTGCAGGAATCGGTCCGGTTCTCCGGGGTCCCGAGGCCGTGCCGCTCTCCGTCTCTCGTTTCCCAGTTGCGGTCCAATTCAGAAAAAATCACGTCGGGGTCACCAATTTGTTGGGAAAAACGGTCTGGCTAGTTACTGGACCAGATGAAATGAGACGGAGAGGTAATAAAGTCTATCGGCACGAGGACCTTGGATTTATTAAGTAAAGTGGCAACGGTTATACAGAGTCATAAGCGTGAGAAATCGAATATGTCTAAGTCCCTAATCAGCGCTGATGGTTCGTCCGGAGCTTCGCCTCCGTGGAAGGTCTGCTTCGGAAGAAGGTGAAGAGTCTCAGAGTGATACAGTCTTATGCTGTATCTCCTCGTGATGAGGTGTGTGCGTTTGAGATGTGTGTGGTTCTGTGTGTTTTTACTTGACCTTGGTTCCCAGGCACTAGTGTATGCATGTATATCTTCTTGTGTTCCTCCTTACGGGGGAGAGCTTCAGAGCATTCATCCGTTGTGGTCCTCCCGTCCTTGAGGATGACTGGTGCATTGTCTGAGTGTCTACTATCTGCCGGGAGGAGATATGGGGCCCTGGCTCCGGCCCTGACCTGACTATATTCTCATGTATGTGTTATGTGTTAAAAGTTGACTATATTATAAGGTGACTGCCATGTGATGTGCTCATTAAGCTAGGGTAGGAGTTAGCTATATTTATAATGTACATGTGATGTGCTCAGCAGGTTATTTTGCCCCAACACTAGAAATGTACAGCCAGTAGCCGTATAGCTGTAGCTATCATCTAGCTAACAGCCAGCTAAAATCTAAAAGCCAGCTCACAACTAGCAGCTAATATCCAGTAGCATACATCTATCTAGCAGCCAGTAGCTAACATCCAGCTAACATCCAGTAGCATACATCTATCCAGCAGCCAGTAGCTTACATCCAGCTAACATCAAGTAGCATACATCTATCCAGCAGCCAGTAGCTAACATCCAGCTAACATCCAGTAGTATACATCTATCTAGCAGCCAGCAGCTAACATCCCGCTAACATCCAGTAGGATACATCTATCTAGCAGCCAGTAGCTAACATCCATTAGCATATTTCTATCCAGCAGCCAGTAGCTAACATCCAGTAGATACATCTATCCAGCAGCCAGTAGCTAACATCCAGCTAACATCCAGTAGGATACATCTATCTAGCAGCCAGTAGCTAACATCCAGCTAACATCCAGTAGGACACATCTATCTAGCAGCCATAGCTGACATCCAGCAAACAGCAAGTAGCTCGCGGCCAGCTGGGTGTCCTTAGCGCTGAGTATAAAAGCTCTTGTGTTGAACAGGAAGAGACCAGCAGTCTCCTCCAGCGGCTCTCCTCACCACACACTGGACCCTCTGTTCCCCCGCAGAGAAGGTTCTGGAGACAGGACCTGTTTATATCTCACGCTGCAATGGCTGGTGGATTTATCAACCAACAAAATGGCCGATGGTTGACATGTGACCCGTAACAATGTGGTCCCCCAAACATCCTGTTCTTATCATTCTTGTAATCATTTGGATGGAATTCGGTCTGAAAGGTACAGAAAAATACATTTTATTTGATCTTCTGAAAAATAAAAAATATTAGATATGATCCAGAGGGAGGTTCTAGAGAGATATTCTAGAGCTATGCTATAGAGAGAGTTTATATTAAGAGGTTCTAGAGAGCTTTTCTAGAGATATGCTCTGGGGAGGTGTTCTCTGGAAAGTTTCTAGATGTTCCAAAAGAGGTTCTATGGAGCTGTTCTAGAGAGAGGTTCTAAAGGTAGGTTCTAGAGATAGGTTCTAGGGAAAGGTACTAGGGAGTTTCTAAAGGTAGGTTCTATGGAGCTGTCCTAGAGAGAGGTTCTAGATCGGGGTCCCAAAGAGAGGTTCTAGAGAGCTTCTGGGGAGAGGTTCTACAGAGCGGATCTAGTGAGAGGTTCTACAGAGCGGATCTAGTGAGAGGTTCTAGAGAGAGAAGTTCTAGAGAGAGGTTCTACAGAGATAGGTTAAGAGAGATGTTCTAAAGAGAGGTTATGGATGGAGGTTCAGACGTTTTAGAGGGACAGATTCTACAGAGATTCTAGAGGGAGGTTCTAGAGAGCTGTTCTAGAGAGAGGTTCTACCGAGGTCTTCTACAGAGGGGTTCTAGGGAGGGGTTCTTGAGAGAGGTTTTAGAGAGGGGTACTTGAGCAGGGTTCTAGAGAGGGGTACTAGAGAGAGGTTCTAGAGAGGGGTTGTAAGGAGAAGTGTATTTGGATCAGGGCTCAAAGAGCAGCCCAGGGATGGTCAGTCCGTGTTTTTGCTGTCAGGCCTTGACGAACGCTGTTTGTGAGGTTTATGCTGCCCGATCCATCTCTGCTCAAACACACACCGTCAGACGCCAGCTGCTCATTCCTGCCCCTGGAAGGTTGAAACACTTCCAAGTAAAACAGTCAAATATGTTTTATTATGTTATTATAATACGGCCATATATAGAGAGACAGCGCGAGAGAGGGAGACACAGAGAGAGGCTATATTTGAATGCAGTGTTTATTGTAACTGTGTGTGTGTGTGTGTGTGTGTGTGTGTGTGTGTGTGTGTGTGTGTGTGCGTGTGTGTGTGTGTGTGTGTGCGTGCGTGTGTGTGTGTGTGTGTTTTTTGGGGGCGGCGGGGGTCCAGTCCTGTGTCACAACAACTGTTGCACTCTGGGAAACATCAAAAGAAGCAATTAAGTTAACTATGGATCCTGAGGGGCTGACAGGGCACACGGCCATCTCTACGTATTGATCACACACACACACACACAAACACACAAACACAAGCGTATGTGTGTGTGAGTGTGTGTGTGTGTGTGTGTGTGTGTACTTTAAAGACCTTGTGGGTCATCTGGGGTCCAGCCAGGGCACAGAAGGATGAGGGCGACCCTTGACCTCCAACTGGATGACCTTTAACCCTGATCAATGCACGAAAAGACTGGTTCCTCTTAGCAAGAGAAACATTAATAATGGATAATAATTAAATTCTCTCAATCCC
>NC_136941.1:4101275-4123775 GCF_949987615.1 Pollachius pollachius
TCTCTCTCTCTCTCCCCTCTCCCTCTCCCTCTCTCTCTCCCTCTCCCTCTCTCTCCCTCTCTCTCTCTCTCTCTCTCTCCCTCTCTCTCTCTCTCTCTCTCTCTCTCTCCAGTACACAGGCCGGAGCCGGCCGAGCTAGGTGGAGGTATGGGGGGGGGCTGCAGTGACCCCCTGACCCTCGGCACGGTGGGCGGGAGGGAGGTCGCCACTACCCACAATTCTCAGCGGCCAAGTGCCTGCTGCTTCTGCTGGTGCTGCTGTTGTAGCTGCTCCTGGTACGACACACACACACACACAAACACACACACATATTACACTCACAAACACACACACATGCAACATTTGCACATCCATAGGGCGGTCCAGCCAGGGGGTGTGTGTGCGTGCAAGCACGTGCCTGTGCGTATGTGTGTGTAAGTGCGCGTGAGTGTGTGTGTGTGTGTGTGTGTTTCTATGTGTGTGTGTGTGCTCCTGTCTGAAAGCCCTTTCACCATGTCAGTGTCACCATCAGGAATGAAGAGGAGAGGAGGAGGAGGAGGAGGAGGAGGAGGAAATCTCAGGAAACAAAGATGGACGCCCTACCCAGCTGTGAAGCTTGGTGAGTCACTTAGCTTAGCTTAGTTTGTTTTAACCTACCCTGGTGTAACTTAACTTGGCTTAGCTTAGCCTATTTGAGCTACGCCTAGCCTCGCTTAGTTTAGTTTACCTTAGCATAGCCTGGCTTTGTCTACTACTAGCGCAGCTTAGCTTAGCCTAGCCTAGTGTAGAGGCTACTTTATACAGAAGGGGTCTCTGGCCCCAGAATGCATCTCTCTGTCTGTAGGACACAACCACTCTCTGACACTAAAGAACCACCAGTTCTGCGGGTTCTCAGACTCATAGTTTAGGAACACATTTACATTTTGGGCCTTTAGCAGACACTTTCATCAAAAGCAACTTACAATAAGTACATTTTTCAGTATATATCGTTGTCGGTACAGTAGGGATGTTCATAGAACCAAGTGCCAAGCACTAACAATCGCTAGGTTAACCCATACAACAAAGATATCTAGGAATAGATGCTACACAATGCTAAGTACAATATTAAATGCCAGTAGGTACAACATACAATAAGTGGGTAGGAGGGGTGGGAAGGGGTGGAGGGGAGGCTATGCAGAGTCCAGGTGAACTCTGAACTAGTGATTCTCGAGCTTCTTTCGGAAGCTGGTGAGCGACTCTGCGGTCCTGACATTGACAAGGAGCTTGTTCCAACACTGCTCTCACTGTTTCTCCTCCTTCGCGTCGCCCTCCTCCTTCTCCTCCTCCTCCTCGTCCTTGTCCTCCTTCTCCTCCTCCTCCTTGTCCTCTTCCTCCTCCTCCTCCTCTTCCTCCTCCTCCAGCCTCCAGCCGTCTGAGGAGGAGGTCCGTCTCTGGGCCCGCTCCTTCGACAAGCTGATGCGGAACCCCGCAGGACGGAACGTGTTCCGCGAGTTCCTCCGGACCGAGTACAGCGAGGAGAACATGATGTTCTGGCTAGCCTGTGAGGACCTGAAGGAGGAGGGCAATCGGAGCAGGGTGGAGGAGAAGGCTCTCTCCATCTACGAAGACTACGTCTCCATCCTCTCTCCCAAAGAGGTACCGTCTCCCCTCCACTTGGCTCTCTCCTCCTGCTTCAACTCCTCTCATCTCCTCTCATCTCTTCTCCCCTCCTAACACCTCCTCCACTGCCCCACACTTCCTCTCTTACCTCTTCTCACCTTTTCTGACCTCCTTACGCCTCCTCCTCCTCCTCCTCCTCCTCCTCCGATTCACTACTTCTAGTATTTAGTCATTCAGTAGAAACTTTTATCCAAAGCAACTAACAGTGAATTGGGTTACCCGGTTACCCTGTACTGTGTTAGCGGGTTAGCCTGCACTGTGTCAGCGGGTTAGCCTGCCCTGCGTTAGCAGGTTAGCCTGCACTGTGTCAGCGGGTTAACCTGCCCTGTGTTAGAGGGTTAGCCTGCCCTAAGTTAGCAGGTTAGCCTGCACTGTGTCAGCGGGTTAGCCTGCACTGTGTCAGCGGGTTAGCCTGCACTGTGTCAGCGGGTTAGCCTGCCCTGTGTTAGAGGGTTAGCCTGCCCTGTGTTAGCAGGTTAGCCTGCCCTGTGTCAGCGGGTTAGCCTGAACTGTGTTAGCGGGTAAGCCTGCCCTGTGTCAGCGGGTTAGCCTGAACTGTGTTAGCGGGTAAGCCTGCCCTGTGTCAGCGGGTTAGCCTGCCCTGTGTTAGCAGGTTAGCCTGCCCTGTGTTAGCAGGTTAGCCTGTACTGTGTTAGCGTGTTAGCCTGCACCATGTTAGCGGGTTAGCCTGCCCTGTGTTAGCAGGTTAGCCTGTACTGTGTTAGCGTGTTAGCCTGCACCGTGTTAGCGGGTTAGCCTGCCCTGTGTTAGCAGGTTAGCCTGTACTGTGTTAGCGTGTTAGCGGGTTAGCCTGTACTGGGAGATAGTCTGTATGCTCTTTGTTTTTGTGTTTTCCCCGCGCCTGGAAAGAGGAAGCTGGTTGGATTCTTCATTTATTCTGTTTAATATATCTGTGTGTTTGTGTATGTGATCGTGTGTGTGTGTGTGTGTGTGTGTGTGTGTGTGTGTGTGTGTGTGTGTGTGTGTGTGTGTGTGTGAATTCAGTGTGTGTTAGTGTGTGTGTGTCTGTGCGTGTGTGTGTACAGTGTGACCAAAGGAAAGCTATAAATGGTTATTTTCTATCCCCTTCTGGCAGTACAAACTATTCACAACACACACACACACACACACACACACACTGTTGTGTCTCCATCTGTGTATAAAGACGATAGAATACAGAGGAGAGGCACAGCTCTATAAATAACCAGCCTGCTGGATTAACCACAAGAGCCTTATTGTATGTGTGTGTGTGTCTGAGTGTGTGTCTGTGTGTGTCTGTGTTTGTGTGTGTGAGTGTGTGTGTCTGACAGTGTGTGTGTGTGTGTGTGTGTGTGTGTGTGGGGGGGGGGGGGGGGGGGTGGGTTAGTGTGAGTTTTTGTGTGTTTGTGTGTGTGTGTGAGAGTTTGTTTCTGACTGTGTTTGTCTGAGTGTGTGTGTCTGACTGTGAGTGCGTGTGTGTCTGACTGTGTGTGTGTGTGTGTTTCTGAGTGTGTGTGTTTGTGTCTGACTGTGTGTGTCTGACGGTTTGTCTGTAGTTTTTCCCACTAAAATCTCCCCAAAAACCAACCAATAAGGTCGGTGACCTTTGACCCTCTGCCCCCCCCCCCCCAGGTGAGCCTCGACTCGCGGGTGCGGGAGGTCATCAACAAGAAGATGCAGGAGCCCACGGCGCTGACCTTCGACGACGCCCAGCTGCAGATCTACACCCTGATGCACCGCGACTCCTACCCCCGCTTTCTGTCCTCCTCCATCTACAACGCCCTGGTCAACGGGGGGTCCTGCTCCTCCTCAGAGTGCTAGAGCTCCGCCTGCTCCTCCAACTCCTCCTCCTCCCCCCTCCTTCCTCCTCTCTGCTCCTCCTCCTCTTCTCTCCACCCGTCCTAACCATGGTCCTGTCACCTCCTGGTCCTCCTCCCCCCTCCTTCCTCTCTTCTGCTCCTCCCCCTCCTCTCTCCACCCGTCCTAACCATGTTCCTGTATCCTCCTTTCATCCGTCTATCTGTTCCGTCCCTCTTATAAAGTGGAGGAGCTAGAAACAGCCATTTTGGGGCACATTTTGGGAGAATTCAGCCCCTTTACCCACATTTCCTGGAGGAGCAGGGGCTCATGGGAGATGGAGTTCTAACAGCGTTCTCCAGTAGCATGACTTATGACTCAACCATCGCCTCCACACCTCAACAGCCAAGGAGATTATTTTCTTTTCCAGTCAATCAAACGACTGGAAAAACCAACCCCGGCTCCTAAACCAACCCCACCTCCAAACCCCTACCCCACCTCTAAACCCCACCTCCAAACCCCAGCAACACTCCGAAACCAACCCCAACCCTAATCCCCACCTCCAAACCCCAGTCGCACTCCAAAACCAACCCCCACCTCCAAACCCCACCTCCAAACCCCACCTCCAAAACCAACCCCACCTCCAAACCCCAGCCCAACCAGAAGCATGTTCCTCTCCTGCAGGGCGACCATACCTGAGGACGCTGAAGGACGAAACCACCCAGCGCCGAGATTCACTTCCTCTCATGTCTGCGGCGGACATTTTGTTGAGTTGTTTACAGTTTGAAACCCGGAGGGACACTGGACGAGACCAGCAGGTCAACAGATAGGGATCTGTCCCGGGGACACGGCCAGACCCAAGGCCCGACCCAGACCACTTCCACACCAATTCAGGACTAAAGTTCAACATAGGCGGCCATTTCGGGGTTGTGCTTGGTGTATGAGCGGAGGTGTGTTGACCTCTGTTCTCCCTTCATCTACCTTCATCCCCCCTCTCTATGCCAACACTTGGTTGGTTATGACGGCAAACTTAAGTTCCTGCTTCTTTAGTAAGAACCTTGCATTCCAAAATCACTCCCCTCTCTGTCTAGCTCTCTCTCCCTCCTCCTCTCTCTCTCTTTCCCCCCCTCCACCATCCCAACAGCTGAGAGAACGGACACAAAGACAGAACCACAGACAGAAGTCGGTTTCTAAGCGATAAGCGCGAAGTACATCCGATATTTTTTTTCTTCGGACCAGTTCCTGCAGAAGAAGAATCGGCAAAAACAATCGTAAAAAGATTGTTTTCACATGTGACCACCCCGCCCACCCCTCGATGCAATGCAAGACACACTGCAATAAAACACACTGGATATGTACACACACACAACAACTCTCACACACACACACAAACACACACAGAGTGACACCATCCTTGTGAGGACCTGTGTTGTTGTTGTTGTGGACGGTTAGCCTCTAGCTGTTATGAGACACAATGGCTAACTAAAACAAAACGTTTTCGTTACCCTCCCCTCCAAGCTAATGTTAGCATCTAGAGTTATGGAGAGCGCAGTCCAACAAGCTAACATTAGCATCTAGAGATGAAGAGCGCAGTCCAACAAGCTAATGTTAGCATTTGGAATTATGAAGAGCGCGTTCCAACGAGCTAACGTTAGCATTTGGAGTTATGAAGAGCACGGTCCAACAGGCTAATGTTAGCATCTAGAGCTATGAAGAGCGTGGTCCAACAAGCTAACGTTAATCTAAAGCTATGAAGAGCGCGGTCCAACAAGCTAACGTTAGCATCTAGAGCTATGACGAGCTCGGTCCAACAAGCTTACGTTAGCCTCTTGTTATGGCCCAACAAGCTAACGTTAGCATCTAGAATGAAGAGCGACAAGCCAATTAATCGTTAACTTCATCATCAGTCATTCAGATCATTTAAATCGATTCCTCTCATGTCAAACAACACGTTGATTTGCTGTGAAGGACAGAAACTGAAACTCTTTCAAAATGTCTGCCAAACTCTGCCAGCACTTAGAGGGTCTCACCTGGTCTGGATGAGTGACAGGTCTCTGAGCCAATGAAACGGGCTCATCACCCCTCAGAGCCCATCCCAGAGAACCCACTTCACCGTCCTCACTGGGAACACACACACACACCAGGGCGGCCTTCTGGGGACCGCTGCTGCTGCTGCTGACCTCTCACCTCTGACCTCACCACTGCCTTGCTCGGGAGGTGGGCGGGAGGGAACCCCAGGTGCAAAAAGAGAAGAGGCTATAGAGCTATATGATATAGTATGTATAGATCTATAGAGTACAGAAGAGAAAGGATGTTACACCCAGACAAGCAGAGAACACATCTATCTTAGTATTGTTCATGTTATTTATTTTGTATTTGGTTCAAACTGTGATTTTAATTGTACATATATAAACAGAAACGCAGGAAACATCCCACCTGAATACGTCTGTTTTATTTCCTTCTTAGTATTCCTTTATCCAACCATCTAGAGACCATCTTAGTGGGAGTAGAACAACCAGGCTGAGGTAGTGCCTTGCTCCATACGCACAGGGTTAACAGGGAATTACAACAAGGAAGTAGTATTATACTAGTGCAATATAGTAGTATACAAGTATAATATAGTGCTACACTATTTTACTAGTATAATATAGTGCTACAGTATTTTACTAGTATAAAATAATACACTAGTATAATAATGTGGTACAGTAGTACAATATAGTAGTACAATAGTATAATATAGTAGTACACTAGATTGAGGAAGTGTGAGAAGACTGGTGTGTAGTTTAAGACACACACACCTGGAACAAACTTTACCACTGAATAAACTGCTGACCTTCCACTAGAGCAGGGGTGCCCAATACGTCGATCGCGATCGACCGGTCGATCGCAAAGGTAGCGTGGGTAGATCGCATGGCATTGAAGGAAAACAAAAATCATCATTAAAAAATAGACGTCAGCCTATCATCATGAAATTTGAGCATGCGCAAACAACGGCACTAAGTGTAAATGTACATGGTTAATTGTGTTGTGTTGTGCAATATGGGCTCATGCTGTTATGCAAGGGACATCAACATACATTGTACATATAGAGAATTCACAATATATTCATGAATAAATATGTTTAGCATTTTTGTAGGAGGTAGATCATTTTGACTTGGTCATTTTATAAGTAGCTTGCATGCTGAAAAAGTGTGAGCACCCCTGCTCTAGAGGATAATCTGCTAAACAAACAGGTGTGTGTGTGTGCAACCTGATCACTTATTGTGGAGGGACTTCTGTTATGTTTCACACACGTTCTCATGGTCACACAAACTCAACCTGAAAACACACAGTACAGTCTAGAGGACCAGTCTACCACACACACACTAGTCTAGAGTACCAATCTACTGCACACACACACACACACACACACAGAGTAGTCTAGAGTACCAGTCTACTACACACACTTGTACACACACCCATACAGTCTAGAGTTCCAGTCTACTACACACACTTGTACACACACCCATACAGTCTAGAGTTCCAGTCTACTACACACACTTGTACACACACCCATACAGTCTAGAGTTCCAGTCTACTACACACACTTGTACACACACCCACAGTCTAGAGTTCCAGTCTACTATACAAACTTGTGCACCTGTATCACCCCACCCTCCTCTGTGCTAATCTACTCTCTACTTCCTCCATCGCTTTCCCCTGGTTAAAGCTCCCCCCTCCACTCTCTCCTAAACCCTCCTCCCCATGACTCTTTCTCCAACTCTCAAGATCTCCCTCTGCATCTCTCTCCCTTTCCCCTCTCTCTCCGTTCCTCCCTCCCCCTCGGTCTCTCCATCTCTTGTTTTCACAACAAACACGGTTCTAGTTATGCTTCCCAGATAGAAAGCAGAACGGTAGCGTGTTCCTCCCCCACGGTCAGGGTTCCCAGAGCAGTGTTCAGGACGCTCTCTCATCCGTGTCCGTGAGCCCCACCGGAGCTGAACCTCGTGGCCCAACAGACGCTCAGTGTTCAGTGCCACGAGACGCAGATGAGCAGGGTATTTTAAGAGCTTTTCTTAGAAAACGCTCAACAAAAATGGAATCTTAGATAAGATAAGAACGTGGCTCAAGAAGGTGTGTGTGTGTGTGTGTGTGTGTGTGTGAGAGAGTGTGTGAGTGTGTGTGTGTCAGACAGGAAGTGACACTTGACAGGTAAAGGAAGCACCAAGCCATTAAGATTTTCTTTCCATCAATTTTTAATCAAAGACGCAAGGCGAATGCTTTAAATACAAAATAAATATCTTCCACAGCACCGTAACTCAAAGGAACTCCAAAACCAAATTAAACGCATGAAAGACACTAGTTCACTCCTCTCAGGCCTTCTCTATCGTCTGCCCTGGGGGTCCGTCCCTTGGGGGCCAAAAACTGAAACCAGATGAACTGATGGAAACAAACCTCAGACCGAAACGAAAAGAGGAACAGAACCGGCTCTCTGGAGAGAACTGTCTCTCTACAGACACATCGGCTCTCTCTAGAGATAACGGTCTTTCCAGAGACAGTAGAGAACCGTCAAATTCGCCAAATCCTATCGTCGTAAAAAAATGTAAAAACGGAAAAGTAGAATTGTTTGGGATTTACCTTATTTAAGTGCAATGTGGAAACGGATATCTAAATCATTATTTATAAGTCTACTTAGAGACACTACGAGAGGCGTTATTAACCCCGCCCACATCCTTATTTCTAAATGTTCCACAGCCAATCAGAAGCCTTGGCATAAACAAATGGTTTTGGATGAAAAAACACTTAATTACTAACTACGCCTGTTCTGATTGGTCGACGGTCACGGGACTGACCCGGGGACGTTAGAATGTTTGGTATCGCCATGGTAACATGCTTTCCGATACAGATAGGTGACGTCGTGAGATTTCCATGTGTTTGAATGCCCTTCAAAGAAGATTTCTACTGTTAGTTTAGTGTCGACGCTAAAACCAGAACCAAAACCACAGAGAGTGGAAGTGATGTCACAGGAAGCGGATGAGTCGATGTGGTTATTATGCTGTGGTCCGATATATTACGGCCTTGTTATGGATCAAACGTACGATACAAAAAGGAAAAACTAAATGTACAATCCAGGTCTCTTCCGGAAAACGTTCTTCAGCAGAACTGGAGGAGAAGAGCAGACATGAGACATGAGGTTAGAGATGTGAGATGCGGGACATGAGATTACAGATGAGCGGACACAGCCGTGACAGACTGCTGACACCACCTGACCACACACAGCCCACCTCGATGAGTCATGTAGACACACACACACACACACACGCCGGGCTGTGACATCACAACATGCTACACACACACGCGACCTTGACCAGGTGTGCACCGTAAATACAGGTAGCTCTCTCCATCTCCATCTATCTGTGTGTCTGTGTGCGTGTTGATATCTACAATCGTTAGGATCGTTTCCAAGTTCAGTTGTCACGGAGACGGCGGTACAAACACACACAGGCCTGTACAGGCCTCCAGGCATGGCATTGTGTTAAACCATGTGTAAATAAAGTTGATTTGACTAGAGGTCAACGCTCCGGAGGCTGTGTGCTGCCCCCCGGTGGTCATGAGGCAGTACTGCCCGGCTGGATACATTACACATGACTCGCACTAACATAGAGCATGTGGTTAGAGACTTAGGATTACTTCTACAATACCAGAGCTACATAAAATCGCTGTGGTAAAAACCCATTTTATAATGTTTATTCAATTTTTTTACGTTTTCCTGAACGTTGGGTTACTCACCTTCCACCGGTTTCCACAGCCGTTGCACAACACAAAGGTGGTCATGGGTTCATCAGCGCTGCGTGTTTGGACCTGCAAACACACACACACACACACACACACACACACACAGTTATGTCCTGTTTGAAGCAAGCTAAATAACACCATACTAATTGGCCTCTGCGTTACAGGATTCTAGTTCCGTTTTGTGTCGCAAACATCAGGCCTGACACCAGTGAGTATGTACGAACAGTTGTTAACCTAAGTACGCCATTTTGTTTTTAAGACTTGATAGGTAGGTTGACGAACAGAGATTGTGACATCCGTCAGCAACACGCAAGCTCTGTGTTCGCCAATCTACTTATCGAGTCTTAAAAACAAAATGGCGTCGACAGGTGATCTACTGATGGTATTGTGTGTATAAAATGTCATTTTTAATAAACAATCTACACATACAAAGTTCTCAATGCCTCGTTTTATATGTTAAGACCCTTATTATACTACCAAAGAAGTGTCGGGCTACTTTTAGCCTTTTAAGTGGTTTAAAATAGCGATCTAGTTTTTACCATAACCAGTTCCCCCATCGTTCCAAGTTTATAGCTTTTTGATAGAATCGGCTAAAAGCAGCCAACTGAAGAAAGCGTCTATATGCGGTTTTTGTGCTCAAAAACGAGCGTTTCAACTCGTTATCATACAAAACATATCCCAAATCCATTTTACACCGGAATTACCCTATAACTTAGGTACCTGTGTGTGTGTGTAGGAACAGCTCTTAACTTGAGTACCTGTGTGTAGGAACAGTTCTTAACTTGGGTACCTGTGTGTAGGAACAGTTCTTAACTTAGGTACCTGTGTGTAGGAACAGTTCTTAACTTCAGTAAATTTGTGTAAGAACAGTTCCTAACTTAAGTACCTTTGTGTATGAGCCGTTCTTAACTTAGAAACCTTTGTGTAGGAGCCGTTCTTAACTTAGAAACCTTTGTGTAGGAACAGTTCTTAACCTAAATACCTTTGTGTAGGAACAGTTCTTAACCTAAATACCTTTGTGTAGGAACAGCTCTCGACCTAAGTACCTTTGTGTAGGAACAGCTCTCGACCTAAGTACCTTTGTGTAGGAACAGCTCTTAACTAAGAACCTGTGTGTAGGAACAGTTCTTAACCCAAGTACCTGTGTGTAGTAACAGTTCTTAACCCAAGTACCTGTGTGTAGTAACAGTTCTTAACCCAAGTACCAGTGTGTAGTAACAGTTCTTAACCCAAGTACCTGTGTGTAGGAACAGATCTTAATTTAAGAACCTGTGAGTGGGAACAGTTCCTAACCTAAGTACCTGTGTTTAGTAAGGGTTCTTAATTTAAGAACCTGTGTGTGGGAACAGTTCCTTACCTAAGTACCTGTGTTTAGTAAGAGTTCTTAATTTAAGAACCTGTGTGTGGGAACAGTTCTTAACCTAAGTACCTGTGTGTAGGAACAGATATTAACTTAAATACCTGTGTGTAGTAACAGTTGTGAAACGTACCTGTGAGTAGGAACAGTTCTTCCCGCGACACTTGCCGCACTTGAACATGTCCGTCTCCGTGCCGCCCGTCTTGGACAGCTGGTGTTCTCTGATGGCCTCCTTCGTCAGACTGTCACGCACCATCTTCAGCTCCTTACTCGCCATCTCCTGACAGACAGACAGACAGACAGACAGACAAGCATACGTTCAATAATGTCTAACACATGAAATCTTGAACTGCAATCAAAACATGAAATGTGGGTGAGAGGGGAAGGGGGCAATGTAATGGATTCTAGGTTGTACGAGGGAAAACTTAATTAGAGGAGGGAAAATGTAACTTCTAGAATGATTGGACAGACAGACGGACAGACGGGAGGGAACCAGAGGGAAAATGGTGTCTTCTATAATGATTAGCCAGACAGACGGACAGACGGGAGGGAACCAGAGGGAAAATGGTGTCTTCTATAATGATTAGCCAGACAGACAGACAGACAGAGGCCACTAGGTCAGACAGAGAGAGAGAGACAGAGAGGGAGACAGTCCCCCAGGACAGCCAGTCATCCAGGCCCACCTCCGCCCTCATGGTGGCTATCTGCTGGGGGGAGATGTTTCCACACAGGACGTTCCTCCGGAGGTCCGGGTTCTTCTGGTCCTTGAGGTTGGAGATGCGGCTCCTCAGGCGGCTCTTGTACTTCATGTCCGTGGAGCGGAACTCCTGGTACACCAGTAGGGCGGAGTCAAGGAGCGCACACACCAACACACACCGGGATTTCATCCCCCGTAGGACCATCCCAGAGCATGATGACCCCTACCTGCTCCTTAAGCTCAGGTGTCTCCTCAGGTCCCCGTGGTTAAGTGCGCCGGCTAATTGACTTAATGATACAGAACGCACATAAGCAACGGAACACTCAAGAGTCATCAAATCTGGTCTCAGAACAACATGAACTTTCGTTATGAACTTCGTCGTGAACTTTTCATGTTCCAGATATATTGTTCCTCTATGTCCACAAAGACAGAGGTAGGAGGAAGTTCAGACTGCTGTTAGGGGCAACTTCCTGTTCTGAGACCAGTGAACCTGCCCATCAGCACAGGAAGGAGGGAGGGAAGGGAAGGGAAGGGTAGAGCGCTAGAAAGAGGATATGATCTTCAATCTGAGCTGCTAGATGTTTGCAGTCCACACCGATGTTCTTGTGGTCGTCTGAAAAAGAGAAGGTTCCTCGTCAGTATACTGCTAGACTGAACCGTGAACAGTGCTGTGTTCCAATATCCATACTTGCTATACTTAGTTTGAGTGCGTAGGGCGTTCCAATTAAGATTGGGGCGAAAATAAGTACTGAAAGGACCCGGATGGTGTACTCTAAAACGGGCAAACCGTGAAGTGTGGATCGATGTACACTTTTCGTACTCAACGGCAGCCATCTTAGCTACGTAGCGGAAGAGGGCGGAGCCAGGCTGAGCCAACGTCGGCGCACTTTCCCACATAGCCTGCATTAATAGTCATTTTGTAGTCTTTATAGCTTTTACAGCTTTTTATAGTGGCTAGGCGTAAAGAGTTCACCGTCGGAAGCGGGATGTGTATTGCGGGGGAGGAGCCGCTGTGGCAGTCGTGATCGTAGTTTCCGGTTAGTGCCCCACGGAGTATTCGATTTGGAGCAACACTGACATCTGAAAATTAGCGCACTTAGTGAGTGCGGATAATGTACCACGTTTAAGTGTACTCATGGAAGTATGGATATTGGAACACAGCACAGTACTTTAACATCTATCGAGAGTTAGATCCATGCAAGGCTATGCGATACCTCCATGCTAAGCTCTGTGATAGCTCCGTGCTAATGGTGCGATCCATTTGTATGGTACACCGGTACGCCCGACCTGCTCTAGCGAGAATGTGACGTAATTTTTTGGCTTGCAGCACTTCTCGTTTCTCATAAGCTATGAGAAAGTTGTTAAATTACATTAGCCTCTAAGGCAAAACAATTCAAAAACGAACAACACAACTTTACATGTATTGCACGCACAGCAAGACCGTGCAATGCATAAAATGGTGACCGGAATAAAGTAGCAATGTAATCAGGAAGTGAGTAAGAGCATTTAAAATCTACCTTCTAATTACCAATGTGGAATACGAAGAAAATAATTCTCTTTAAGGCCGGTCGTACGGTCAGCTTCAATGAACTCGGTCTACTCTCAGACCGACGCGTGGGAAGGTTTATACTACGACCAAAAGGGGCCGTGCCTCCGTGAAATGCTGCAAGAAAGCTGGGAGATTAACACCGTACAACGCGTACGGGTGGGCGTCCCATAAGCTCTGCGATAGCTCCATGCTAAGCTCTGCGCTTGCTTCATGCTAAGCTATTCGCTAGCTTCTTCCTCAGATATGCACTTGCTTTTTGCTAAGCTATGTGATAGTTCCATGCTAAGCTATGGGCTGGCTTCAAGCTAAGCCATGTGCTGGCTTCAAGCTAAGCTATGTGATGCCTTCAAGCTAAGCTATGGGCTGGCTTCAAGCTAAGCCATGTGCTGGCTTCATGCTAAGCTATGGGCTGGCTTCAAGCTAAGCCATGTGCTGGCTTCATGCTAAGCTCTGTGCTGGCTCCCTGCTTGGCTATTGATCTAATTCCATGCTAAGCTCCGTGCTACGTGCTACACGCTAGCTCCTCACCGTCCGTCTCAAGGGCAGCCACCAGCATCTCGCGGCACTTTGTCCTGACGGTGTCCGTGGTGACGGGGGCGGGGGGGAAGGAGGTGACCCTCGGGGGTCCGGTGGGGCTGGTGGGGGTCGGGGGGAGATCCTCTGAGGACTTAGAGCTGCGGAGGAGAGGTCACAGGGGTCAGGGGGGTCACTGGAGGCGCAATGCATTCTGGATAATGTAGGAGGGGAACGTTTTAACTTCAAGAGACGGGAGTCAGACAGACAACCTCAGAGAGACAGAGAGACAGTCAGTCAGAGCCACATCAACCTCAGAGACACAGAGAGAAGGAGAGACAGTCACCTCCTCTCTGCCGATCCAGACTCCTTGGAGGACGATGACCTCATAGCAGACGCCTCCTTCTTCTTCTCCTCCACCTTCCCATCAGCACCATCTGATACACACACACACAGGGAAGTTACGAGGTTTGTGGGAGTGTGTGTGTCTGAGTGGTTGAGTATGTGCGTGTGTGTGCGTGTGTGTGTGTGTGTGTGCGTGCGTGTACCCAGGAGTTTCTTCCAGGATTTGATGAGGGTCTTTGCGAGGGTCTGGACCTCCTCATCTGAGCTCTGCTTCCTCACCGCGTTCACACACATCCCCACCCTGGTTGACTATACACACACATTAAAACACATTACATATGACACACATTTACATATAACACACACACACACAATACACATCCCCACCCTGGTTGACAATGCACACATTACACACACACACCCCCCCCCCAACCTGGCAGACTATACACACATTAAACATACAATACATATAACTAACATTTACACCAGTACACACATCCCCATCCTGGTTGGACTATACACACATTACACTACACACATCCCCACCCTGGTTGGCTATACACACCACCACCATTGTGGACTACACAAACATTACACACACAACCTCCCAACTGCACTAGAGATAATATTAGGAACATTAAACGATAGACAGGACTACAAGCACAGAACTACAACACGTGTTTATACACACAGGACACAACTACAACAGGTGTTTCTACCTGCAGAACACGCAGAACTAGAACCTAAGATGGAGGTTTCTACCTATGCAGAACCTAAGATGGAGGTTTCTACCTGTGGATAACCGAAGATGGAGGCCAACAGCAGGTGTATTTACCTGCAGTGTCTCCAGAGACATGTCGATGGTCTTCAGTTCCTTCAGGAGGTCTGCTGCCCCTTCCTGCAAACACACAATAACCTGTAACACATCACCTCCACCAGACCTAGAGCTATAGATATAGACACAAAGATGAATAGATATCTATTGTAATCAATAACCTCCACCAGACATAGAGCTAAAGGATAGATAGACAAACAGATTTATACATATCTAGACATAGATCAAGAACAATTCATAACAAAGACATCATCAGTGAAAGGGGACATTTTTTCCTAATTATTTTCCATAATCTGTATATTTTAGTGTTTTTGTAGCTATAAACCAATCACGTCCACATCCTGCATGCCCCGCTTTCCTCCTTTGAGTAGCCTCCTCCATAATAAACCTTTCAAGATGTATTCGGGGCTAAGGGTCATCTCGATCTAATCAATAGATCCTTGCTGCCTGTCCAGGTGAACTCGATTTAATTGAATAAACCTGTTGGCAAATCACCGTACGGCCCTCTAAAGGGTTCTCATCCCTCCCAAAACAACGATAAACAATACTAACACCGTACAATACAACAAACAACACAATGTGTTATTACTATGGCAAACCAAACGTATCCTAACTAAATCCACAATGGAGTTCAGAGAAACTACACTAGCGCAACCAACAGCGGGATTCTAGAAATATCCTCGGCTGAGAGAAGATCCCGGACTGTAGCGTTTCAGGTCTACCGCTCCACAATATCCGGTCCCTCACTTCCGGTGAGACGCGTACGCCGGTTAACCGAGCCGGAAGCAAGATGCATAACAACGTGAAAATTATAACGACAAGGAGAATAAACACGGAGGTTTCTTAACGAATAAATCGACAAAGCCGTATCCGAAACATTCAACAGTAACGGAGATCACTCTGTCGGACGTCCCGCCCTCTCTCCCGCCAGTAACGCTCATCCGGAGCATTCAGACCTGGCGCTCCGTCGTGAGAGAAGAACAACGAGGTGGGAAATGTCTCCCATGTGGCGGAGCGCTGACGGCTTCAGGATCTTACCGTCTTTTTCTTGTGGACCATCTTGTCCAGCTTTTTAGCGATGCGCTCCACATCCTGCTCTCTCGCCATGTTCCTCTCGTTTCAACCTTCTCTAGAGCTCCATAAATCAGGGGTAACCGAATCGTCCTCTTGCCTCTGCATCCCGGTGACCGAGAACCTCCGGACTCGCTGCGCTCCTTCCCTCCTCCCTTGTTGTTGTGCGACGGGAAGGGGCCTGGGAGTTGTAGTTCTTTCGGGAGTTGTAGTTCTTTTTGTGTTTTGAGTCATGACAACTTGGACTAGTTCTATTTATTATATTTATTTATTATGTAATGGTAAGTAAATATGCGTTGTAATGGAATTTTTTTTTGAGAATAAACAAACGGAATATGAAGTTGGCGTTTCTATTCGGCATTTCACGGTTATTTGTATTGATTATTAATAAATGACCTTCTGCTTAATATCATAATTAATATATAGTTGTAATAATCCGAATCAATAGCGATCTGTGGTAGTCCGTGTGACGTCATGATGCTCTGTTTTTGTAGCGAGGACTTTGTGGTTGTGTGTGTGTGGGTGGGAGGGGGGGGGTGCAGGGTTGTGGTGCAGGTCATGCATGCAGCCGGTAGGGGTCAGTGTTGGCCGTGTGTTGTGTCGTTTAGCCGTGTGTTGTGTTGTAGCGGTGGGTTGTGTTGTATCACCTCTCTCTCTCCACTCTCATCTACCTCTCTCTCTCTCTCTCTCTCTCTCTCTCTCTCTCTCTCTCTCTCTCTCTCTATCAATCTCTCTCTCTCTATCAATCTCTCTCTATCTCTATCTCTCTCTCTCCCCCCTCTTCTCATCTCTCCTCTAACAAATCTCTGTGTCTAGAACATGCTTATAACATTAGTTTGTTTGAGTTATGACATTAATATCCAAATGTGTAGACCGTTCCAGTCCTTCTTGGTTCCTATGGTAACCTACTAGCGTCTGTGAAGTCACTTCCTTTCCCAACAGGAAGAGGAAGCGGCCGGACCTGAGCTGCTCCCTGCTGTAACAGGAAGCTCTTTCAGATATCATTGCTCAATCATTATACACTTATATACATGTATTTAATACATGTTTAATTATAATCTCCTTATATTTAATGCGATAAACTAAATATGTTTTACCAAAGTGCTACTTTATCTTACTGTCATGTCAGTCCTTCGTACCAAACTACTATTCCTGTGTGTGTGTGTATGTGCACCTGTGTGTTTGTGTGTCTGTGTATGTGTGTGTGTGTGTGTGTATGTAGGCGTGTGTTTGTGTGCATGTGTGTTGGTTTGTTTGCTTCTTTTATCGTGTGTGTGTGACTGTGTGCGTGTGTTGTCGTGTTCATGCATGTGTTTCTGAGTATGTGTGCGTGTGTGTGCCCACTAGTGTGTTTGCTTTATTTCTTGCAACAGAATCCACAGTCAGCACTTAGCTGATGTGTTTGTTTTTCTGTGTGTGACAAAAACAAGCAAACACACACACACACACAAACACACTCACACAAATATACACATGCACACACTCGTACACACTCACTCACACAGTAAATGTATATGCTATGATATCTACTGTTGTATATACATTCTAAATAACATGCAGGTTTACAAATCAAAGACACAACTAAATAAAACACACACACACACACACACACACACACATGAACGTGGAGACCACTCATCCTCTTCTACATTCTCTACATAACTCCAAGACCACAGAATACTCTGTCTCTCTCTCTCTCTCTCTCTCTCTCTCTCTCTCTCTATCTCTCTCTCCCAACTTCCTCACTCTCTCCCAACTCTCTCTCTCTCCCAACTTTCTCTCGCTCTCTCTCTCTCTCTCGTCCTCATCATTCAGCAGAAGCTGAGATGAGCTGTGATAATTTGAGGTTAGTTTGGTTAGTGTTATGAATGCAGGTCCTGCTCTCCAGATGCGCTGTACGCCTGAAATCCTGGCTTCAAAGTAACAGCGCAGGTCTTACAACGTTAACACAATGTTTTAATGGAAGTTAATGAGCTGCTTCAAATTTACAGCGCCGTTAAATTGTTTCAGTTCACAGTAGAACACAATGAGGCACCCGTTCTCTCTCTCTCTCTCTCTCTCTCTCTCTCTCTCTCTCTCTCTCTCTCTCTCTCTCCTCCTCTCTCTTGCACAGTGTCTCTCTCTCTCTTACCCTGTCTGTCCATCTGAGGTGTTGAGGGCGGTTGAGTAAATCGTATTTCTTAATTTGAACCATGTCATTATCCTCCCTTAAATTACTTTCACTGCTCTGTCAGTCCTTACCCTAACCCTTACCTTCAACCCTACAATAGCTAACCATAGCTATCTTAACCCTAAGTTAGCTTAGCCATAGCTTACCCTTACCTCAACCCTAACCCTAGCTAACCCTTACTGCAGTTTACCTTAAGCCTAAATTATCTTAACTGTAGCTTACCCTTACCTCAACCCTAACCCTAGCTAACCCTTACTGCAGTTTACCTTAAGCCTAAATTACCTTAACTGTAGCTTACCCTTACCTCAACCCTAACCCTAGCTAACCCTTACTGCAGTTTACCTTAAGCCTAAATTACCTTAACCGTAGCTTACCCTTACCTAAACCTTAACCCAAGCTAACCCTAACCTTAATTTACCTTAACCCTTAATTACCTTAATATCTTACCCTTACCTTAACCCTAGCTAACCCTTAATATAGCTCTCTGTACTCCACCCCCTTCCACACACAACACCCTCTGTATCTTACATTTTTAGGCTAAAGACTCTCCTCTTCACAATCTATTCGCTCACAGCAGCATGTCTATAACACTCTAGATCTCATCCTCAACTTCTGCTACGCAATAGAGTAGGACGTTTTGTGTAGAGTAGAGTCGCGGTGTCTTATCGAGCCCTTAATGAGTCCTTAACGAGACCTTGACGACTCACTGCGCACTCAAGCACGTTATACCAATGAGTTCTGACCGAGTCTTCTGATTGGACCAGAGGTCTTCCATGAGAGCTGATGGACAGTAGAACAGAACTGCCACTTTAAACTCAAAGGAAAGTCTGCAGTTGTTTCGCAGTGAGGGCTGACCTCCGGGTTACCCCGTGGTGACCCCAGGGTGACCTTGGGGAGGGCGCGGGGGGTATTGTCTTAGCATGACGGACGGGGGACGGAGATGTGCGTCTGGACGCACGTAGCATGGATGCTATCGTTCAGCGGGAGTTGTGTTTATGTCGTCGGGGCTCCGGGGCCCGAGTATCAGGCGGACCGGGCCCCTGGTATCAGATGGAGGGCCCCTGGTATCAGATGGAGGGCCCCTGGTATCAGATGGAGGGGCCCGGTCCGAGAGTCCAGCCCCGTTGTTTGAGTGTGTCCTCCGCTGATAGCATTGAGGGACGAATCAGTGCATCTCTCTCCGGGTTTTCCCACACGCTCGCCACAAAAGGAATATAAAACACACACTACACACACCACAAAAAGCGGGTCGCTCCCCACCACTGAGAAACACACACACTGTTGTGTTTCACTAAACAATCCCCCCCCCCTCTCTCTCTCTCTCTCTCTCTCTCTCTCCCGCTCTCTCTCTCTCGCTCTCTCTCTCTCTCTCTCTCTCTCTCTCTCTCTCTCTCTCTCTCTCTCTCTCTCTCTGTCTGTCTCTGTCTGTTGGTTTGTGTTGTCCAGAAACACATGTAGGAAGGAGAGGAGATATTGTGTTGCCCTGCGGAAATGAAATGAATTCAGTAAAAATGCAGGGAGTTTACAGAGAGAGAGAGAGAGAGAGAAAAAAAGAGAGAGAGAGAGAGGACAGACTAAACAGAACTGGGTTCCATTGTAGGAATAAAAGGAATATGTATAAAACGTCACATCTGTGTCTACATGTCAGTGTGGTTGTAATGGGCAGCTCCCAGTTTAACCAGTTAAAACCTGTGGTGGTTCTGGGCACCACATACTGTCCACCAGTAGAAGACCGGTCATACTTGGCAGCCCCCAGTATAACCAGTAGAAGGCTAATTGAGAGTAATTAGCTAGAAGGTAGGATGATGATGAGGAGGCTGAGGTTAAAGCTGACATCGTGATTGACGTTGTGTCACATTGACGACCACGCAACCAAAACCAAACTCCAACGTAAAGCGATAATCATTCAGCAAGAATGTGAGCGTTCATTTTGGTTTAATAGTACATTCCACTGGTGGGAATGTACGTGAGTATAAAGTGGGTGGCCATTGCTCACATTCCTCATCTTAAAGAGCTTAAGGGTTCAGCTGAGCTGCTGTGACACGATGAAGAACGTACCGAGATGCAGATCTGCTGTAGGATCCGTAGTTCAGTCTGAACTACAGATTAACCCGAGGTGAAGGCCGGAGCTGATCCGCTCAGCTCCACAGTAGAGGCCTCGCTCTGAGGATCCTGGGGAGGTCTGTTGACCTCCAGGGAGTCCAATCCCACTCAGAACCAGTGGTGCCCAAACAACCCCCCCCCCCCTCCCTGACCGGCCCCTCAGTCTACTCTGGACCAATCGTGGGCGAACAGCACTCTGGACCAATCGTGGACGAACAGCACTCTGGACCATTCGTGGACGAGCAGCACTCTGGACCAATCAGGCTTAAAGTTAAAGGCTAGGCCAGGCTAGGCTAGGCTAATCTATACTGGGCTACTCTTTGTTACTCTTAGGCCAAGATAACTTAGGTTAGGCTAGGCTAGGTTAGGCTAGGCTATGCGAGACTAGACTCCAATCGGCTAGAATAGACTAGATTGCACTTGTCTAGCATAGAGTAGACTCCGCTAGGCTAGGATGGACTAGACTCCACTAGAATAGACTAGACTCCACTAGGCTAGGATAGAATAGAATCTACTAGGCTAGGTTAGACTTGACCCCACAACACTAGGATAGAATAGACTCCACAAGGCTAGGTTAGACTAGACTCCACTAGGTTAGGCAAAGTAAGGCTAGGCTAGGATAGGATAGACACCACTAGGCTAGGTTAGGCTAGGCTAGGATAGGATAGACTCCACTAGGCTAGATTAGACTAGACTCCACAAGGCTAGACTAGACTCCACCAGGATAGCGGATGCTAAACTTGGCCAGGCTATCAGAAGCTCCTATGAGGACGCTTCATAATGAATCATCTGGCTGGCCTCTAATTTAAGATCTTGGTTAACCTAACCCTTCCTGTGTGTCTGTCTTTCTGTCTGTCTGTCTGTCTGTGTGTGTGTAGTGTGGTAATCACAGACAAGGATGTGTTAAGTATGCGTTAAGTATGTGTTGAGTATGTGTTGTGTGGACAGATACATACCAAGACGAACCCTGTTGATCACATCAGCCCTGCCATACGCTAAGGCTAGTAAGCCTAGCGTATCTCTATCAATATCTCAATATCTTTATTGATCATTCATGTTTCTCTAAGTCTGCTCATCATGTTTACCCACAATGCATCAGGACATTGGACATGTTGCCTGATCATACACACAAACCAGCCATGTCTTCAGCACCCACACACAACCCTCTCATTGGCTAATGAAGGCTTGATTGATTAATCAGGGTTTGTGTGTGGAGGCCGTAGTCACAAACCGTCATTCATGCTTCATTCATGTTTACCCTTTATTACTTACTGTCATCCTCCAACCCAGGACATGCTCGAAGACCACTACCCCTCAGAGTTCAGAGCAGCAGCCTTGTTGTTGTGAGGCAGGTCTGGTCCTGGAGGCGAACTCCGTCTCCCCAGACCCCTCCCAGGTCCTGAGGCTGTCTGCCTCTATTCTCATCCCCTCAGATCAGCAGGCGTCTCTAATCACGACCACCACAGCATCAACACACCAACTGTTGATCTGTTTCTCTATCTAAAGATAACTGAAGAACACCAGGAACACAACGCCTCTCTGCTCTTCTGCGGTGGCAGCTTCTCTCCTGTCCTCTCTCTCTCTCTCTCGCTCTCTCTCTCTCTCTCTCTCTCTCTCTCTCTCTCTCTCTCTCGCTCTCTGATGTTCTGTGTGTCTGTCTCTCCTCCTCCTCTTCCCCTCCATCCCTCTGCTATCTTTGGTCCTCTGGTGTGTATGATGGTGTGACTGGTGAAGCAGTGAGTGTCTGAACAGTGTAACGAGGCGTTGAGGTCAGGGCGTGGCCCGTTCAGAGAGCTCGTTAAACACTTTAACAGGGTTTAGGAAAGACCGCCTCTGATGGAAGTTAGCGTTCATGAATTATTCTCTTTACCCACAGCCTGGAATGATTCATCGACACTCTCCACATAAAATATGATTGTTCCCATTAATGGTTTGGATACGACTTCTAACCGGGCAGATTCGTAGAGAGCAAGAAAAGCGTTTGATAATGACAGAGTTTACGTTAACAATGTCCATTAGAACGACAATTAGGACGGGGTGAATGTGTTGTTGTCACAGGATTAAGTTGATAAAGAAGGGGCTTGGGTTGAGGGGTAACAAGTTCAGGGTTAAAGCAAGGATTAGGGATTAGGTTGTGAAGGGTTTAGCGTTTGGGACAAGGGGTAAGGCTAAGGGATATGGGTAAGGTAAAGTGATACGTTTAATTCTACTTGTAAGGGGTTAGATAAAGGGATATGTTTAATGCTTAGGATAAATGGTTAGGTTATGGAAAATAGGCAATTCTAAGGGTTAGGGGCTAGGCCAAGGGAAATAGGTAATGCCAAGGGTTAGGGGTTAGGCCAAGGGAAATAGGTAATGCTAAGGGTTAGGGGTTAGGCCAAGGGAAATAGGTAATTCTAAGGGTTAGGGGTCAGGCCAAGGGAAATAGGTAATGCTAAGGGTAGGGGGATGGGATGTAGATAGGTAAAGGGGTCAGGGGAATGCTGAAGCTGTAGGGTAGGGTGGTAGGGTGAGCCTATGAGTAAGGAAGAATAACTAAAAAATGCATTTCCTGCAGAAAATGCGATGAGTTCTGTAGTGTAAAGTGAGGTTGAAAATATGTTTTAGCAAAGCCACATAGTTGAAGACGTAAATCAAGTGAAACTATTTGACAAGAGTCTAAAGTCTAAAT
>NC_136941.1:4128775-4131275 GCF_949987615.1 Pollachius pollachius
CACACATTTAACATAGAAACACACTACCACGTATATATATTGGTGTGTAGTGGAGGTGTGTATTTTGGTTTGTATTTTGGTGTGTAGTGGAGGTGTGTAGTGGAGGTGTGTATATTGGTGTGTATTTTGGTGTGTAGTGGAGGTGTGTAGTGGGGGTGTGTAGTGGGGGTGTGTAGTGGAGGTGTGTAGTGGGGGTGTGTAGTGGAGGTGTGTAGTGGAGGTGTGTAGTGGAGGTGTGTATTTTGGTGTGTAGTGGAGGTGTGTAGTGGGGGTGTGTAGTGGAGGTGTGTATTTTGGTGTGTAGTGGAGGTGTGTAGTGGGGGTGTGTAGTGGAGGTGTGTAGTGGAGGTGTGTAGTGGAGGTGTGTATTTTGGTGTGTAGTGGAGGTGTGTAGTGGGGGTGTGTAGTGGAGGTGTGTATTTTGGTGTGTAGTGGAGGTGTGTAGTGGGGGTGTGTAGTGGAGGTGTGTAGTGGAGGTGTGTATTTTGGTGTGTAGTGGGGGAGTGTAGTGGAGGTGTGTATTTTGGTGTGTACTGGAGGTGTGTAGTGGGGGTGTGTAGTGGAGGTGTGTAGTGGAGGTGTGTATTTTGGTGTGTAGTGGAGGTGTGTAGTGGAGGTGTGTAGTGGGGGTGTGTAGTGGAGGTGTGTATTTTGGTGTGTACTGGAGGTGTGTAGTGGGGGTGTGTAGTGGAGGTGTGTAGTGGAGGTGTGTAGTGGGGGTGTGTAGTGGAGGTGTGTAGTGGGGGTGTGTAGTGGGGGTGTGTAGTGGAGGTGTGTAGTGGGGGTGTGTAGTGGAGGTGTGTAGTGGAGGTGTGTAGTGGAGGTGTGTAGTGGGGGTGTGTAGTGGGGGTGTGTAGTGGAGGTGTGTAGTGGGAGTGTGTAGTGGAGGTCAACAGGAAGGTGAAGTGTAGATAATGAATATTAAGTGTGTATAGGAGGTGTGTATATTGGTGTGTAGTGTAGATCATGAATACTAAGACCTGCCCCCCCCCACCCCCCTCACCAGGCCAGGCCTGGAAGGCCCTGGCCCCGCCCGATAAGCGGCCCTTCGTGGAGGAGGCGGAGCGACTGCGTCTGCAGCACCTGACGGACCACCCCCACTACAAGTACCGCCCCCGGCGCAAGAAGACCGCCAAGAAGCTGAAGAGGGCGGAGCCGGGGCTGCTGCTGCACGGCCCGGGGGCGGGGCCCGAGGGGTACCCGGCCCACCTCCGCCAGCACCACCTGCAGCCCCCCCACCCCCCGGGACGCTTCAGGGAGGTCCTGGACCTGGAGGGCTACGGCCTGCCCACGCCCGAGATGTCCCCCCTGGACCTCCTGGAGGACGGCGGCCGGGACTCCGTGTTCTTCCCCCAGCAGGAGGAGGGCTGGGCGGGGTACCACCCCCTGCAGCACCACGCCCACCCCCACCACCTCCAGCACCAGCACCAGCACCACAGCCAGCAGTACTGCAGCCCCACCTACTACACCGCCCACCCCCACCAGAACCACAGCGGCCTGGGGCACCCCGGCCAGGGGCCCGGACGGAGCAGTGGGGGGGCCGGGTCCGGTCTTGGCCCAGGCGGGACCACCTCGGGGGGGGACTCCAGGATGAACCTCGGGCTGCTTTGTAGAACCGAACCGGAACCGGATTCCCGGCTGGGCGCCGGAGCGGATCCCGGCCTGAGCTATGGACCGGACTCTAGGGGGGGCTGCAGGCTTGACCCCAGGGGGGGCCCCGGGGAGCCTGCTGAGTCCAGCATGACCTCCTGTAGCTCCGCCTTCAGCTCTTGCTCCGCCCCCTCCTCCACTGTGGCGGCGTCCAGGATGGGTTCCGCTTACGGTTTGGAACTCGGTCCCGGGAACCACCCCGGTCTACGGGCGGCCGTGAACCGCCCGCCCCCTCTCTCCGACCCCGCCCACTCCTCCTACACCACGCCCCTTCAGCTCACCTGCCTCTCTGAGCCAATCACATCGAGCTACGGCTACAGCCCGCTGTACGGCGGCGGCCGGCTCCATCACAACGCCCTCACCTCCCCCTCCTCCCACCTGGGCCAGCTGTCTCCTCCACCAGAGACCTCCTTCTGCTCCTCCAGCTCCCTCCCACCTCCTCCCCCATCCTCTCTGTTCCCCCCCATGGCCCACAGCGACCCCTCCTCCTCGGCAGAGTTCTGGTCGGAGGTGGACCGCCAGGAGCTGGACCAGTACTACGGCTCCGCCCGGACCCCCGTGGAGACGTACGGCCCGGCCGGACTCAAGGCCCTGCTGGGCCATGCCGCTAGCGCTGGGGCTAGCGGAGTTAGCTGCTCTGGTGCTAGCCACCGCAACAGAGACCTGGGCAGCATTAGCAGCAGTGGCGCTAACAGTGGTATTAGCGGAAGCGGAGTTAGCTGCACGGTCGCTAGTGCGTTCCACAGGGAAGCAGCAGGCACTCCTAGCGCCGGTAGCGGTATCAGCTGTATAAGCGGTGGCGGCGGTAGCTGCTCTGTAGCTCGCATCCTGACCAGGGAAGCAGTGGGGG
>NC_136941.1:4136275-4141275 GCF_949987615.1 Pollachius pollachius
AGGGGGTGGTACTTTAGGAACACACAGCTCGGGGGAAAACAGGAAGTGTATAAGGACAGACTGGGAGGCTGTGGGGACTTTAATGGGTTTTGTCTTCTGCAAGACATCACATCTCTACACACAACACAAACACACACCTCTACACACAACTCTAACACACATCTTTTCACATCTTTTGAATGTTGTAAGTCCTGGCACTTGTACACTGCACTTATTCAAGGTACTTAATTGTGTAGCATCTACAGTAGCTGCTATCATTGCTTTACACGGGGAATGGGTTAGCCTAGCGATTGTAATACTTGCACTTGGTTCTATGAACATCTTTACTGTACCGACAGCGATATATTGTTTCACTTCTTATGACAAATGTACTTATTGTAACCAATGCACTTATTGTAAGTCGCTTTGGATAAAAGCGTCTGCTAAATGCCCTAAATGAAAATCTTTCCACACAACACAAAATAATAATTGTGTTTTTCTTTGTACATTTTCTTTTTTTTGGACCAGGTGTTGTCTGTTGTCTGTTCTACGTTCTGTGTTCTGTGTTCTCTGTTCTGTTCTCTGTGTTCTGTGTTCAGTGTTCTGTTCTGTGTCCTGTTTTCTGTTCTCTGTTCTCCGTTCTCCGTTCTCTGTTCTGTATTCTGTTCTGTGTTCTGTTCTGTGTTCAGTGTTTTCTGTTCTCTGTTCTGTTTTTTCTGTTCTCTGTTCTGTGTTTTCTGTTCTATGTTCTCTATTCTCTGTTCTGTGTTCTGTGTTCTCTGTCCTGTGTTCTGTGTTCTCTGTTCTGTGTTCTATGTTCTCTATTCTCTGTTCTGTGTTCTGTGTTCTGTGTTCTCTATTCTCTGTTCTGTGTTCTGGGTTCTGGGTTCTGTGTTCTGTGTTCTCTATTCTCTGTTCTGTGTTCTGTGTTCTCTATTCTCTGTTCTGTGTTTTCTATTCTCTGTTCTGTGTTCTGTGATCTGTGATCTGTGTTCTGTGTTCTCTGTTCTGTGTTCTGTGTTCTGTGTTCTCTGGTGGGTCAGTGAGTCAGCTCTCCTGTTCTGACTCAGCCCACGGGCGTCCAGAGGCCTGGGAACTGCAGTGTGGTTGTGAGTTTGAGTCCAGGGATGAGTGGGTTGTCAGTCAGCGTGTGGTGGAGTGTTTAGGACCGCTCTCCTGAAATTAGACGCGACTGTCTGTCTCTCTATCTGTCTCTCTGCCTGTATGTATCTGTCAGTCTGTCTGTCCTTCTCTGACTTTCTCTGTGTCTGTCTGTCTGTCTGTCTGCATATGGGTCTGCCTACCTGCCTGTCTGTCTGCAGCTATAAACCTTGATGAACTGTGGGTGGACCTCCAGTCTCAGTCCAGCCCTGGTACCCTGGCCCCCCACCTCCTTCCTCAGTCCTCTAAGTCGATTTCAGTCCTGATGGACCGTCTCCACAGCGCTACAACCCCTCTATTCGGTATGTTTCACGGCTGCTTAGTCCCAGGGACAGAGAGAGACAGAGATGCGGAATACTGATAAATGAAGTCCTGTATCTCGCCAGCCTGCAGTTTACCTACACCGCCACCAGATGGCGCCACCTGTCATTCAGACCTTCAGTCAGATGTTCTTTAACCACAGACGATTTTACTGAGTCAGGGGAGTCCTCGAGTCAACACACTCCTTTGTTCAGTGTGTGTGTGTGTGTGTGTGTGTGTGTGTGTGTGTGTGTGTGTGTGTGTGTGTGTGTGTGTGTGTGTGTGTGTGTGTGTGTGTGTGTGTGTGTGTGTGTGTGTGTGTGTGTGTGTGTGTGTGTGTGTGTGTGTGTGTGTGTGTGTGTGTGTGTGTGTGTGCGTGCGTGCGTGCGTGCGTGCGTGCGTGCGTGCGTGCGTGCGTGCGTGCTTGCGTGTGTGTGTATGTGTCCAGCTGCTGGCTTACTGATAAGAGCCACCAGAACGACCTTGGAGAAAAAAAAAGAGAGAGAGGGAGAAGGAGAGAGAGAGAAATAAGGTAAGTGTGTGAAAGAGAGAGAGAGCGCGCGAGAGAGAGAGACAGAGACAGAGACAGAGAGAGAGACAGAGAGAGAAAGAGAGAGAGAGAGAGAGTGAAAGTTGGTTCTTCTACATTTTAAACCAACAGCGACAAACAAGGCTGTTTATTGTCACCGTGTTTTATATGTACTTCCTGTGTCCAGAGGAAGTTAGCGTGCTAGGAAGCTAACCCAGCTGCCAGTAAGCATCCGTCTAAACCTGGTC
This sequence comes from Pollachius pollachius, assembly GCF_949987615.1. Classification (NCBI taxonomy): domain Eukaryota; kingdom Metazoa; phylum Chordata; class Actinopteri; order Gadiformes; family Gadidae; genus Pollachius; species Pollachius pollachius. Next base: position 4,138,493 of record NC_136941.1, read on the forward strand.
TCAATCACACGTTCGCCATACTGATAGAAATCACTCTTTATATTAGTAGTGAATAATAATATGGTCATCAAGTCTAGTGAGATGCACCAAAGTGGCAGAAACATAGGATTCGTACGTTTCTTTTTTTTTGTGATAAATTTGTTATTTTATTTTATAATTCATACATAAAACAGTTACACACATACACAAATAAGACAACATACAACATTAAACTACACTCATTCGGGATGAAAGATGAAAAATAAGTGAGAAGTGATTTGTACCGTTTCTATGAACGTTTTCAAATCATTCTGTGAAATAATGAATACGATAGCTTGACTACAGTTCCTGGCAATCCGTAGTAAAGCCCAACACACACCGGCGCCGCAGCGCCGCGGCGCGCATTTGACGCGCGTCAAGTGCCGCCCCTAGCACCAATAGGAAGCGTCAAGCCAAAATCACACCGGCGTCGAACGGTGTGCGTCAAACCAACCGCCCCCATTATTTCCAACGTACAACCCCACACTGGCGGCGGCTAGACGCGCACAGCGCTTGGCGGCCGCCCCTGAAAAACGTTTTTTTTTTAATCTGTTTGGTACATCCTTGATACAAGGTCCTGTACAGATGGAGATTGTTGATGCACTAGACTAGATTAATAATTCCACAATGCAAACATAATGAGCAATGACAGTAAATAAAGTGGGTAAAGTCACTAAACCGTAAACTAAGTGCCCGACAGTAGCCTACACAAAGTAACTATGAATTAATGTGACTATCATTGTAAGCACAAACAGAGGGTCATGGGCATCAGGGACATGTATGTAGCAATAAAACAACTGGCATGACGTTATGGTAGCCTATACCGACTAAGTTTGTTGATCTGCTTCTTTCAAAACATATCACAACGGTGCTGCAGCGCGCGGCCTCCTATTGGTGCTAGGGGCGGCTTTTGACGTGCGTGAAATGCGCACCGCTGCGCTTCCGTGCCGGTGTGTAGCCGGCTTTATGCTGCAGGGCCGTTGAGATTAGTTTTGAAAGCAGCAGATCAACCAACATAGTTGGTAGGCTGCCATAACGTTATACCAGTTGTTTTCTGACTACATATATGGGCCTGATGACCATAATCCTCTGTTTGTGCTGACAATGATTTGCTTTAATTCATAGTCACTTTGTGTACGGTCGGGCACTTTGTTTACGGTTTAGTCACTTTATTCATTGCTGATTCTTTTTGCATTGTGGAATAGTTCATCTGCTGCACCAACAATCAAGCCTGGTCGTACTAAACTCTCGTTCTTCATTTCATTTGCACAGAGAGTCTGGACCACCTACTCAATTGACAAACGTTAACTCACTTGAAGGCGGGTGTGTGTTGAGATTTAAAACTATTGGATCTGCCCAGTGCCACTCTGGATCTGCCATAACCAATCGCTGACGTTTGGCCGGGAATCACGTTGCGCGCAGGCTGTAAACAAACAAAAACACTGTGCACAAAGATGTCCGTCAACGAGAGATGACTTTAACATCATTGATCTCAGCCACTACCTCTGTTCGCTGATCGGACACAGAAAATTTAGACGGAGAAAACCCACTAATATACCGCAGAACCAGACCTAGTACTGAAGGGAAATTCAAATTGAGTGGAAGTAGTTAGGCGGGCGGAGCCAGGCTACCATTGCCAACAATCTCCATATGTATAGGACCTTGTATCAAGCCGGGGTGTACAAAACTTCTTTAAAAAAGTGCTTTTTCAGGGGCGGCGAGGCTATGCAATAGGACAGTGGCGTGTAGGATCGCGGGTCGGCGCGCCGCCGAGAGCTGGTGCGTGTCTATAAGCCGCCGGTGTGGGGTTGTACGTCGGAAATAACGGGGGCGGTTGTTTTGACGCGCGCCGTTCGCCGCCGGTGTGTATTGGGCTTAATAACTGCCGTGCGCCACGAGATGGGGATGTAATGACTGCCATGCGCCGCTAGATGGCGGTGTATCTACAATAACCGCGTTCATAATGCAGTCAATTCAAATGAACCAATGCCTATCAGAAGTTCATAATATTATTTAAAAAATTGAACAAAAAGACAGAAAACGAGATATAAGGTATTTATTGTAAAAAATAATATATGAAATATGAATAGAAATAAACCTTTAGCCCTACTGATTTTGTCTATAATTTTGTAACTCTCTCCCTTTCAATCGATTCTAAAGATGTGTATTGACATAACGTCTACTTTGCCAAAGCAGTTACAATGTTTTACAAAGGAAATAACAATAAAACCTGTCAAAATATTATTGTTTAAATTATCTCTAGATCTCAGGTGAGAATTAAGAGGAATGCCAGCTCAGCCGAAAATTGAGTGCCCCCGTTATACTGAGCTCGTACCCTCCAGTGGCCCCCCCTCCAAGCGTTTTTTTTTTCTTTTTACCTCCGTCCGGCCCGGAGGTCGATTGCTTGCGGTGTGGTGTGGCGCTGACGCACAAGGTGGAACTTGAGATTTATAATACATCATGCTGACTTTATTGCTGTTGGTGCTGTATGATGCTGAGTGGTTTGATGTCAGTGAAGGAAACCCAAAATGTTGACAATTGCTTTAACCAATGAAACATTTCAAATGTAGAATATTGACAATTGCTGTAACTGAAGGAAACACTTAATACTATGCTACTGAAATAAATGCTGCAAAGCCAATAATTGTATATTGTGTTTTTGAATGCCGTTACTTAGTACTAAACTAAATATTTCGCGTCCCGGGTTCAATGTGCCCCTCCAACAAAGCAAATGGCCCCAGTCTGGCCCCCCCATGAAAATTTTG
>NC_136941.1:4143775-4146275 GCF_949987615.1 Pollachius pollachius
CAACATGGCCGCTAAATCGGACGGAGGTTCCTCGGCGGCGGTGTGTGTGGAGGAGGACCCCCCGGACAGGGACCCCCCGGCCCGGGGTCTAGGTCCGGACCGGGGTGCGGGTCCGGGCGGGACACCCTACTCGCTGCTTGACTGCTGCTGGGTGCTGGGTGCCCTGCTGGTCTTCTTCTCGGACGGCGCCACGGACCTGTGGCTGGCCGCGGACTACTACCTGCGGGGGAACCGCTGGTGGTTCGGCCTGACGCTGGTGTTCGTGGTGGTCCCCTCCGCCGTGGTCCAGGTGCTCAGCTTCCGCTGGTTCGTCTACGACTACTCGGACTTCAGCCGCGCTGCCGTCGCCTCTGACGGAGCGGCGGTGGGATGCGGCACGGGCGACGCCGCGTTGACGGGAGGCGACGGCAGCTTCAGCACCAAGGGCGACGCCGAGGCGCGCGGCGCGAGCGCGGCGGCGACGGGGAACGCGGCGTTCGGTACCACGACGTGCGCGTCGTCCGGTCAGCCTGCCGCGGTGCGCGGGTCGCGGCGGAGCTGCATCGTCTGCATGTGGGTCTTCCAGACCGTCCTGCACGTCATGCAGCTCGGCCAAGTGTGGAGGTAGGAGCCGGTGTGTGGAGGGTGGTGGTGGTGATGGTGGTGGTGGTGGTGGGGTCGCGGGGATTGGACCCGCGTGCATGTGTTAAATGTATAGGCTACGTGCTCTCAGGTGTTACAGCGTATGTGTGTGTGTGTGTGTGTGTGTGTGTGTGTGTGTGTGTGTGTGTGACCCTCTCGTGCATCCCCCAAAAAACGTCAGATTCACGTGAACTTTCGCTATACGTTAATCACAAAAGATGTTAACATATAATCAGTCATCTTTAGTACGATCTTCTGCCGTCAGTGATGATCATAGTTTAATATATCAGAGAGACATGAAGACATGGAGCTGGTGATGTGATCACCTCACCGCCTCACACCTTGGTCCACGCGAGGGGGGAGTGACGCGAGGTGGTGGGTCCGCGGGGCCGGTTGTACGGTGACGTGTTGTAACGGGAGATGACGTCATGTTCTGTCTGCACGCTGGATGAAAGGAGATTTAGAGAATAACGCAGACGTTCGGCTCCGTGGTTTAACCATTTAACAGCAATGGTGGTTTCTGGCTTCTCGTGAAACGCTTCATCGATGGTCACTTCTCGTCTCCATTTGTATAAAATTCACGTGAGAGTTACAGGACAGCTAGACAATTAAAGTATTGAACGGGAAGCTCCTGAGAGAACAATTAATCTAGCATATTAATTACTAATTAAAAGCAGAACAGAGACAGGTCATTAAGGAGCAGGGGTTAGACAGTACGGATAGGTCATTAAGGAACAGGGAGGGGTTGAATTGTAAAAAGACAGGTCATTAAGAGAAGTAGGGGTTAGACAGTACAGAGACAGGTCATTAATGAGCAGTAGGGGTTAAACAGTACAGAGACAGGTCATTAATGAGCAGGTAGGGGTTAGGGGTCATCTTGCCAGGCCAGCTAATCAAACCAAGAGCCGGATATCTGAATGGCTGTTCAGCTTGCCAACTGTTCATTCCCTCACTCAATTAATCAAGTTGTGTGTGTGTGTGTGTGTGTGTGTGTGTGTGTGTGTGTGTTTGTGTGTGTGTGTGTGTGTGTGCGTGTGTGTGTGTTAATAACAGCTTTTAACAGTTATTTTTTATTAAAAGTTTTAATAACAACACTGCTAGTAACAAAACTGTTTATAACAGCAATGTTTATAACAACACTTTTAATAACAACACTGTTAATAACAGTGTTCACAGTTTTAATAACAACACTTTTAATAACAAAAGAAAATATCCATATATCATAGCCTAATGTACAAAGTAGGAAAGGAAACAAGTTTTATGCCCAGGGTTTATTAAGTAGTTTACAGAATAGTGTGTATTTGTTGCAAAGGCTATAAAACAAGTTATAACAAAAATGTGTATTTGTGGATCGTGAAAACATGAGTGGAATATTGTCTTCTGTGGGTAACACAAAACAAATTACAATTAATAGTTCCATAGTCTGTCTGTCTGCCTTTGTTTGGCTGTCTATCTGTCTACCTGTCTGTCTGTCTGCCTGTCTGCCTGTCTGTTAGCTCCTGGGTTCTTTGCTGAATAATTCACCACAGCCCTTAAAGGATCTGTCAATCACTGTATGTGTGCGTGTGTGTGTGTATGTGTGTGTGTGTGTGTGTGTGTGTGTGTGTGTGTATGAGTGGCATGTCTGTGTGCTTGTGTGTATGTGTGTGTGTGCATTGACAGTGTGTGAAAGAAAAAGTGAAAGATCAGATAACAAGGCCGTAAGACACATTGACACACAAATACACACACACACACACACACACACACACATTCAGGTCAGTCGTACACACACACACAAACACATGATCCCACCCATGTATATACACCTAAATATTCCATATATATAAATGTATATTTTTTATATATATTCTTGTGATGTTTATGTTACTCTGTGTTC
>NC_136941.1:4153775-4156275 GCF_949987615.1 Pollachius pollachius
CCATCTACAGACATGAGAGCATCAGGGCCAGGTACATGTAGGACGCCACAACAGGTGTCGGGAAAACTGCTTACAAACGCTGTCCTGAACCCCCTACTAACAACAGCTGTGGAGAAGCTGGACCTCCCTACTAACAACAACTGTGGAGAAGGTGGACCTCCCTAATAACAACAGCTGTGGAGAAGGAAAGGTGGACCTCCCTACTAACAACTACTGTGGAAGTGGAGAAGGTTGACCTCCCTACTAACAACAACTGTGGAGGTGGAGAAGCTGGATCTCCCTACTAACAACAGCTGTTGAGAAGCTGGACCTCCCTACTAACAACCACTGTGGAGGAGGAAAGGTGGACCTCCCTACCAACAACAACGAAAGGAGAAGCTGGACCTCCCTACTAACAACAGCTGTGGAGAAGCTGGACCTCCCTACTAACAACTACTTTGGAAGTGGACTCCGCCTCATTGTGATGACCTCCGTGGAGCGGGCCTGGAATGTATTTAAGGTTGTGATGGGAACAACAACAACATGTGTCAGATATAAGCTAACAGTATGATGAAGCATGATGGTGATGATGATGATGATGATGATGATGATGATGATGATACATCCATGCCTCACTTCGGTCTGAAAGTGGAGGCTCCAGTCTACCTGATAAAGCAGTTTGGTGCTAGGTCAGTGGAGGATCTCCACTATGGCGCTGCCGTCAAACCATCCATCCATACGTCTACTGGACATACATCCTCCATCCTGTTTGATTTGGTTGTGATCCACTGAAACCAGCCTTGTGGTGATAGTGTCTTCTAGCGGGCGCACAGCCAGCATGGACACCTTGTCTACCTCATATGGTGAGGCCACATCTCGGACCCGCTTCATCTAAGATTGATTATTTATCGTTTATTGGTTCTCCAGCATTCATCATTGCCTCCATCCATGCTTTGCTTTCTCCATGAGCAACGTTCACTCAGTTTATGGTTCCTCAGCCCCTTCCTCGGCAGGCTCCTCAGCAGAGACCAGAAACACCAGAGAGGGGAGAGACCAGAGAGAGGGGATACCAGAGAGGGGCGAGACCAGCGAGGGGAGAGGCTGTGCGCAAACGAGCCAGCACTGAACACAAGCCAATTAGCCACGTACGCCTGTATATTCAAGTCATCTGGAGATTTCTTGAGACTGCAGTACCTCTAAAGCATCAGGGATCAGGGAGATCAGCAGACCACATGTAGAGCAGGCCACGAAACACCATCGTAGACCTCCCTAGGAACCACCATCTGAGAGATGAGAGATCCATGAGCTAGCTGGAGTGAGGTCTAGCCCAGGGCTGTGTCCCAATACCTGACGAGACTCCCAACATTCACTCGCTATGGCGAGAGAGTTCACTCCGCCGTTCCAAAGCTGAGATGCTGAGGAGGCGCTCCTCATACGCTGAGTGTTTGTCCTTTTAAACGTTCTCGCTGTTCGTTCCCATTACCTCAAAGTGTTTCATCACCAACTTCACTTCGCCTTATCGCCTCCAACCCCACCAGGAGTACCCCTACCCCAGGAGAACTATAAGTCCCTGCCCAATGACAGCAGTTTGTACCATAGAACTACAAATGGCCAGCGGATGACATCCCGCGTCGTCAGGAACCCATCCTGTGGCTGACCAGAAGAAGAGTAGCATGGCTGTACCATTGCTTGTGGTGTAATGAAAAGTAGCTGTAGCTATTCCATAGAAAAACAGTGCCAGTTTATAGTCAGTGCCAGTAAGTAGTCAGTTCCAGTTTACCGTCTCGAGTTGATAAAAGAAACCAGAATCAAGACTTTGTTTAGTTTCACTCTGTTTCACTTCTTACAGCCGAAGAACTAAACCTTAATCAACAAACCCATGTTATATTATGGGATATATTTGGTCATGTCTGATTATGTTACTTCTTAAAATGTTATATTCTGCATAGTGTCTTATTCTGTAATCTTATATCATGTTTCATAGTGTCATGTTATGTTATATAACATATACATATTATATAATGTTTTATATTTCATAGTGTCTTATGTTATGATTGGGTTATGTTATATAACATCTTATTATCTAATGTTATATGTTTCATAGTGTCTTATTTTATGATTGGGTTATGTTAGCCCCTAATAATATTATATAATGGGATATAGTTCAAATTGTCTTATGTTATTATTGGGTTATGTTAAGCCTATATAATATTGTATGATATTATATATTACAGTATATAATATTATATGTTATCTATTTCAAAGTGTCTTATGTTATGATTGGGTAAGATGACATTATATAATTATATATATTCCATAGTGTCTTATGATATGATTTGGTAATATTATATTATATGACATATAATGTTATATAATGTTATATATTGTCTTATACTTCTTTACATCATGAAAATGTTCATAGATGTTAACTTTTTCTTGACTTTTTCCAGACAGAAGTAAGAAATGAAACGGAGTGAAAATATAATAATAATATAATATTATTATTATAATAATTATTATA
>NC_136941.1:4161275-4196275 GCF_949987615.1 Pollachius pollachius
TTAGTCAACTACATATCCCTTTATCAATACCAGGGTTAGTAGTCAACTATCACTGTATCATCAGGGTTCATAGTCAACTACCTATCACTGTATCCCCACCAGAGTTAGTAGTAGTTAGTAGTCGTATTTTATTACCTGGCACATAGTGAATGCGTCTACCTGTCCCTCTCTACCTGTCTCCCTGCCTGTCTCTCTACCTGTCTCCCTACTTGTCTCTCTACCTGTCACTCTCCCTGTCTCTCTACCTGTCACTCTACCTGTCTCTCTACCTGTCTCTCTACCTATCTCTCTACCTGTCACTCTACCTGTCTCTCTACCTGTCTCTCTACCTGTCTCCCTGCCTGTCTCCCTGTGTGTGTTTGTGTGTGTGTGTGAGCAGCAGTTGAAGGTGCTCCCTCTGAAGACCAGCGCTGAGCAGGACTGCATCCTGAGTCTGTCGGCCCGCTGCCTGCTGCTCACCTGGAGGGACAATGAGAAGCTGCTGCTCCGCATGCCCACCCACGAGATCGCTGCGGCCTCCTACCTGAGGGACGACGCCATGCACCTGCTGGTGCTCAAGACAGGTGGGCTAGCACCTAGCCTAGCGCCAGACCCACAGTCCTAGAGCCTAGCCTAGCGACTGACCCACAGTTAGAGCCTAGCCTAGCGACAGACCCTCAGTCCTAGAGCCTAGCCTAGCGTCTAGCCTAATGTTTAGCCTAGCGTCAGACATACAGTCCTAGAGCCTAGCCTAGCGTCTAGCCTAATGTTTAGCCTAGCGACAGACCCTCAGTCCTAAAGCCTAGCCTAGCGTCTATCATAATGTTTGGCGTAGAGTCTAGCCTAGCGTCAGACCAACAGTGCTAGAGCCTAGCCTAGCCTCTAGCCTAATGTTTAGCCTAGCGTCAGACCAACATTCCTAGAGCCTAGCCTAGCAGTTAATGTTTAGCATAGAGTCTAGCCTAGCGTCAGACCAGCAGTCCTAGATTCTAGCCTAGCATTTAGCCTAATGTTTAGCATAGTCTAGTCTAGAGTCAGACCCACAGTCTAGAGCCTAGCCTAACATCTAGCCTAATATTTTACATACAGTCTAGCCAATTATCTGACCTAAATTCCTAGCATCTAACTTCGCATCAGTCCAAGCATCTAACATAGCATCTATGCTAGTGTCTAGCCTAGCATCAGTCCTGGCAACTAGTCTAGAATCACAGCTAGCACCTAGCCTAGCGTCTAACCATCCTATGTATGACATCAACGGCTCCAGGGCTGAACGTGGACACCATGGTTGCCGGGGACGACAGCCTGGAGCGGAGGAAGCCCGTAGGAGTCGATGGGCGTCGCCAGACGGTCAGCTGCAACGCAGACCCGCGGCCAGCGGGGGGCACCATGGAGCGCAGACACACCATCTGTGGGGTGGACTGGAGGACCTCCCTCTCCCGGGGCAACCACGACAAGGAGAGGAGAGGAGGAGGAGCAGGAGGAGGAGGTGAACACCTAGGACACTGAGACAGCTATGCATAATATAGACTTGATGAATGATGAGAGGGAGCGTGACCCCTGAAGGTCAATGACGCTGAAGGTCACCGACCACTGAAGGTCACCGACCACTGAAGGTCACCGACCCCTGAAGGTCATCGACCCCTGAAGGTCACTGACCCCTACTCCACACTGATGTAGAACACTTCTTGATGGTCCAATAAGCGAATTTAAATGGGTAACAAATGGACCCCTCACCGGTCTGTCCTGTCCAATGTAATCTCTGCTCTCGGCAGTTACAGTACAACTACTACAAATCATATTGAGAAGAACATGTTTCATTTATGTATGTGAGTTCTGGTCCTCTCTCCCGCCACTCCTGAAGCTCCGGTCTGGGTCTTGAAACACCATCTTCTCCTATCTTAGGTGGAGGAGCAGCAGCAGCGGCAGCAGCGGCGGCGGCGGCAGCGGCGGCAGCAGCAGGAGCAGCAGGGGGAGGAGGAGCAGGGGGAGGAGGAGCAGGGGGAGGAGGGGGGAGTCTGGAGAGGAGGCGGGTGGGGGGGAGTCTAGAGAGGAGGCCTCCGCCGCCGCGGAAGGCCGGGGGGAGCTGGGAGACCCGGGGCGGCCGGCCTGTGAGCGGGAGCTGGGGGGTGGGCGGGGTGGGGGGCAGCTGGGAGAAGAGGGGGGTGGGGGGCAGCTGGGAGCGGCGGCAGGCCTGCACCGGGAGCTGGGAGCGGGGGAAGAGCTACGGCAGCTGGGAGCGGAGGAACCACAACCCGCTGGAGCCCACGCCCTGCCCCGACGCCTACTGCAACCTGGTGGTGCTGAGCACCGAGACCCGGGTAGGTCCGCCCAGACAACCCCTAACCACCCCCTAACTACACCCCATAACTACCCCCTACCTACCTGTTGATCCTGATCCCTAACACCCGGGCAGGTCCGCGCTGACGACCCCTAACCAACCCCTCAACTACCACCCACCTACCCCCAAACTACCCCCAGTAACTACCCCCTAACTACCCCCAACTACACCCTAACTACCCCCTAACTACACCTAACTAGACACTGAATACCCCCTAACTACCCCCTGACTTCCCCTAACTACCACCCAACCCCCTCTAACTACTAACTAACTACCCCCTAACTTGCTACGAGACGCCAACCTGGTGAGCCTGAGCACTAAGACCTGTCTATCCATCTATCTGTTTGTCTGTCTGCCTTTCTATGTGTGTGTCTCTCTGTCTTTCTGTCTGTCTGTCTGTCCTCCTGTCTACCTGTCTGACTTTCTGTCTTTCTACCTCTGTGTCTACCTGTCTGTTGGCGTATCTACCTGTCTGTGTCTCTACCTGTCTGTGTGTCTGTCTTTCTGTGTGTGTGTGTCTACCAGTCTGTGTGTCTACCTGTCTGTGTGTCTACCTTTCTGTCTACCTGTCCACATGCCTGACTCTCGGACTGTCTACCTGTGTGTCTACCTGTCCACATGCCTGACTCTCGGACTGTCTACCTGTGTGTCTACCTGTCAGTGTGTCTGTCCCCCTGTCTGTGTTTCCCCCTGTCTGTGTGTCTACCTTTCTGTGTGTCTACTTGTCTGTCTGTCTACCTGTCTGTGTGCAGGATGCAGCAGAGGAGTACTGCTCCCTGATCTGCCAGATGTTCCAGATCATCTACGGCCACCAGACCATTGAGTGTGTGGACAGGGCGGGCTTCCACTACACCATGCCCCACCGCTATTGGCTGCAGAGGAGTGAGTGACAGCTAGGCTTATGACATCACAACTCTACAATTAGCATGGTGTATGAACCCATACTAGCAACTAACACTCACACACACACACACACAGACATGCACATACACGCATGCACACACACACACGTACAAGCATACACACACACAAACACAGACACACATACGCACACACAGACGTACACAAACATGCATGGACTCACACACAAACACACACACATGCACAATCGTACACTCAGACACACGCACATAGACACACATGCACACAAAACATACATGTACACACACACACACACACACAAATCCTTTTATCTGTAGCACATCATACTGTATTGACTGTAACATGACCTCAGACCAGTATAGTAGTACACATGCATCACTGTGACCCCTGAGCTGTCTGATCGTTGGAAAAGGGTGTCGGGTTTGAATCCCTGCTGACGGAGGTCTCTCCGGGCAGCAAAGGCCTGACCTAACGTCTGGAATCAGGAAGACAGCTCCTCATGTTTCACTTCCCTTTGTCCATCAATCTCTCTCTCTCTCTCTCTCTCTCTCTCTCTCTCTCTCTCTCTCTCTCTCTCTCTCTCTCTCTCTCTAGGTGACAGTTGTCTGACTGACATGTCCTACAGCTATGATGCTGACTTCAGCTGCTGCAGCTCCTAGTAAGTGTGTGTGTGTGTGTGTGTGTGTGTGTGTGTGTGTGTGTGTGTGTGTCCTTGGGTGTGAAGGTGTGTCCGTGCATGTGTAACGTAATAATAACATGCTAACGTGTGTTCTATGCTAACGTGTGTTCCAATGCTGTGTTCCGATATCCATGCTTCCATGAGTACACTTAAACGTAGTACACTATCCGCACTCACTAAGTGCGCAGATTTTCAGATGTCAGTGTTGTTCCAAATCGAATACTCCGTGGGGCACTAACCGGATAGGATCGCGACTGCCGCCACGGCTCCTCCCCCGCAACAAACATCCCGCTTTGAACGGTGAACCCTTTATGCCTAGAAGCTATAAAAAGCTATACAAAGCTATAAAAGCTAAAAAAAAAGCTACAAAATGACTCCATTAATGCAGGCTATGTGGAAAACGCGCCGACGTTGGCTCAGCCTGGCTCCGTCCTCTTCCGCTACATAGCTAAGATGGCTGCCGTTGAGTACGAAAGTTTACATCGATTCACACTCAGCGGTTTGACCATTTTGAGTACACCATCCGGGTCTTTTCAGTCACTAGCGGCGCCAGGATTTGGATTGTGGGTGGGCCTCCAGAAAACTGGATGGGCCAGTTAAAATAACCCAAAAAAAAAACCGGGTTCCCCTTCATCTCCGTTTCAGCGCCTTTCTGCGGCACTGAGGACAGCGACTCAGTAGCCTACCTGTGTGGCTCTTGTGTCGCTGTCCTCAGCTTAGAGCTGAAGCGGACAAAGACGCACACCTTGGCAGTGAGCCTAACTTCATTTATCTCTTTTGAATGTTCAATACACAAAAAGACTGAAACTGAATTTTATCTTTGGAGGGTCTGTTTCTCTCTCCATTCATTTACCCAGCACGGCGCACAGGGAACTGTCCAAAATTATTTAACTGTTTCTTATAAATTCAGAATGACAGAAGAACTGTATGGACATGAAATAACAGCATCATTGAATCTGACACAGCTGCTGAACACAAACAGAAGGAAAACGTTCAAAAATCTGTCAACATTGTTGCCCTGGTGCCTGTTTTTATCAGATTGACAGGTGAAAAGAGTCTCTCCACAGTACTTGTCGTCATGGGCAATGTGAGGAGGCTGTTCATGTTGGGGAAAATATCACGGGGGCATGCGTCGAGCACTTCTACGAGTGTTTATTTTTTCTCGTTCATGGTCTTGTTGGCCTTTGCCTTTCTTTTAAGCTGCTGCACAAACACAGTGTGCTCTGCGTCTTCCACTGGAATGGAAAAGGGCGCGCAGGCGGGCCGGATGAGAGCCTTGTCACCAAAGGTGTCTGACCGTGGCAAGCAGGCAGCAGCGGCTCTCATAAAGCCATATGTGTCGGGCTTGAAACGAGTGTTCAGCTCCATCATCTGCTTGTCCAGTATGTCATTCCATAATTTAATTTCTGTAGGATTGAGTTTTGCTGTACAGGTGATGATTTGCCCAGTAGAATCAACGTGCGTATTGCAGCCTGTGGGCGGGCAGTCCACACGTGGGGTAGAAGCCGCTGACTGGCTGAGAAGCTTTGACTCAACGCTTTCCTCAGGCTGCTTATTGGATGAACAGCAAGAATGAAAATCACTCACTACTCACTATAAGCCTGGGTCAAAATGGGCGGGCCCGGACCTAAAATGGGTGGGCCCAGGCCCACTCGGGCCCAATGGTAGCGCCGCGGGTGCTTCCAGTACACTTCTTTTCGCACCGATCTTAATTGGAACGCCCTACGTACTCAAACTAAGTATAGTAAGTACGGATGGTATGGCTATTGGAACAAAGCATGCTAACACATGCTAACGTGTGTTATATGCTAATGTTCATGCTAACGTGTGTTAGATGCTAACGTGTGTCTCATGCTAACGTGTGATAAATGCTAATGTTCATGCTAACGTGAAATACATGCTAAAATGTGTTACAGGCTGATATGTGTTACATGCTAATGTTCATGCTAACGTGTGTTACATGCTGACATGTGTTACATGCTAATGTTCATGCTAACGTATGTTACATGCTAACGTGTGTGCAGCGACGGATCCCAGGATGCCTACGATGTGTACTACAGTGAGTCGTACAGCGACACCTCCTCTCACCATAGCAACGGCCCCGACTCCGACCCCGCCCTCATGCTCATGCACGACTACATGTTAACCGTAAGTCGGGGGGGTACGAGTGTGTCCTCACTATAGCTACAGAGCTGTCTATATGTAACTAAATAAATATTACAATATATATTGTTATATATATTGTGGCGACCACGGGTGTGGGCGCCATGTTCCGGAGCCGCGGGGGATTCTGGGAGTTGGGGTTGGGGTTGTCAGTTGACAAAAGGGGTTTTGTTGATTTGTTCTGTTGTTGGGGTTAAGTGGGGTTAACGGGTTTGGGGTCTTTATTAATTGTGTGTTGTTCCATTGTGTGATCGGGACCATTAGTGAGAGTGTTGTGTGTGTTGGTCAGGTGTCCCGTGTTTCTGTTATGTTCGCTGTTAAAATAAAGAACCAACTGTCGCAGTCGTGCGGTGTAAGGGGCGCGAGAGTGGTACTAGAGTGAGTCTCCCGTCTCATTCTTCCGTCTCTCCCTGACCGGCGCTACAATATGATATTATAAATATTACATTATCACTTATTTATTAATATCTAAATGATAATATGCAATATGTATTATATTATTATATCTAAATGATAATATAACATTTATAATATATGTAATAATATCTAAATGATAATATAATATCAACAATATAATATATAGGCTATGTTGTAACATATAAATTATGTCATATATTCTAAAATATATGTTATAATCTCTAAAATTTAGAGATTTTAACATATACAATATAATATATATTATATAATTCATATATTACAATGTAGCCTATATATAATATAATGTAATCATTTAGAGTCTAAATGATAACATAATATATTGTATATGTTAAAATCTCTAAATGATAATATAATATTTATAATAGAACATACAGGCTGTATTGTACCGTATAAATGATACTATACCTATGGTACCTCAGCTGCGCAGCCGGCTGGCACCGGAGGAGCTGCAGCGATTCGCCCTCCTGCTCAGGGAGTACCGCCTGGGCTCCTCCATCAGCCTCTTCTGCGCCGACCTGCTGGAGCTCTACGGAGACACCCGCAAGTTCCTCCTGCTGGGTGAGGTCCCCGGGGAGGGGCAGACGGGTCTTGTTCTGCGCCGCTCTGGGTGGTGAGACAGAAAGCCTCTCGGCTGAGAGGTTCTGGGTTTGATCCCCGATGGCCACGGTCTACCTGTAGGAAGCCCCCTCGCTGCTCCACCGTGCCATGTGTTTCCATCGTAGGCTAGGCTCTACTCTCGTTTATTATGTTCTACTCTACTCTATCGTGCTCTACGTCTACTCTAATTGATTTGCTCCTACTCTACTCTATCATGCTCTACTCTAATTGATTTGATCCTACTCTACTTTATTATCATCTACTCTAAAGGATCTGATCCTACTATAATCGGTTCTACTCAACTCTAATTGATTTGATCCTACTCTACTCCAATTGATTTGATCCTACTTTAATCAACCTATTCTACTCTTATTCATTTGATCCTACTCTTCTCTAACAGATTTTATCCTACTCTACTCTATTGTATTCTAATTGATTTTAACCTACTTCGCTCTACCATACTCTACTCTAATAGATTCTATCCTCCTCTACTCTATTCCCCCCTCCAGGAATGCGTGCGTTCATCCCAGACAAGGACGTTGAGGTGTTTGAGAGTTTCCTCGAGAGCATCGGCATCAGGGAAGGCGGGATTCTGACCGACAGCTTTGGACGCATCAAGCGCAACCGGAGCGTGATGGAAGCCCCGCCCACAGGGTGTGTTGCCATGACAGCAGGGAACTAGATCTATGTGTCAGTAAATCCTGAAGTACTCCGCAGGCCACGCTATCGCACGCTTTCTGCATTATCATCAGCTCACGTTGCCATTCTCCACCCCGATTGGCCTAATTCAGTTGTGACATCACAAATGGTGCTCAGTGATCTTTTGTTTTGTAGATGTTTGTCAGGTTTGCGCCTTATGCGAGGTCAGAGGTCAAGGTGAACAGAGGTGTGTACAGGCTGTGTCTGTGCCTTGCTCATGGACCCTGTCGCCCGGCAGGTGTGACAGCTACTCCCTGATGTCCGGCTCCCAGGATTTCAACCGACGCCTCAGTGACATCACACACGACGTGGAGGCGCTCGGCTTCCAGGAAACACACGGAGACATAGAAGAAGAAGACTACTACCTTTAATAGAGACACAGAAGAAGAAGACTGCTACCTTTAATAGAGACACAGAAGAAGAAGACTACTACCTTTAATAGAGACACAGAAGAAGAAGACTGCTACCTTTAATAGAGACACAGAAGAAGAAGACTGCTACCTTTAATAGAGACACAGAAGAAGACTACTACCTTTAATAGAGACAGAAGAAGAAGACTGCTACCTTTAATAGAGACACAGAAGAAGACTACTACCTTTAATAGAGACACAGAAGAAGACTACTACCTTTAATAGAGACACAGAAGAAGACTGCTACCTTTAATAGAGACACAGAAGAAGAAGACTACTACCTTTAATAGAGACACAGAAGAAGACTGCTACCTTTAATAGAAACATAGAAGAAGAAGACTACTACCTTTAATAGAGACACAGAAGAAGAAGACTGCTACCTTTAATAGAGACACAGAAGAAGAAGACTGCTACCTTTAATAGAGACACAGAAGAAGACTACTACCTTTAATAGAGACACAGAAGAAGAAGACTTCTACCTTTAATAGAGAAACAGAAGAAGACTGCTACCTTTAATAGAGACACAGAAGAAGAAGACTGCTACCTTGAATAGAGACACAGATTAAGAAGAATACTACCTCACTAAAGAGATAGAGAGACTACTGCTGCCTCCAATAGACAGCGAGAGAGAGACTACTATATTGAATAGAGAGAGAGAGAGAGAGAGAGAGACACTACAAGCTTTAATAGAGAGGGATAGAGAGACTACTTGAATATATATATAGAGAGAGAGAGAGAGAGAGAGAGAGAGAGAGAGAGAGAGAGAGAGAGAGAGAGAGAGAGAGAGAGAGTGCTACCTTTGAAGGAGGAACGTTGTCTAAAAGAGAGAGAGACTACTGTTTTTAATAGAGAGAGAGAGAGGGGGGGTAGAGAGACTATTAGTCCTTTTAGAGAGTAGCAATGTGTTTATTCATCACTCTGCGTAGACAACACTGTAATGCTATGAGCCTGTGCGATTCATTGGATGTTGTAGCTGGGCTGGTGTTGGTTGGTGGGGATTATAATGGGATAAATAAGATGGAGTCATTCCTTGAGATGATGTCATCGTGCAGGGACGTCCACGATGCCCTGTTGATACACCTTTAAAGAAACATCTCCAGCTGTACGTCATCACACACACACACACACACACACACACACACACACACACACACACACACAAACACGTCAGGAGCGTTTTACCACGTGAGGTTATATCGGGCAGTCCTTGGTGTTTGATGTTCTCCGAATGCGGAGGACAACAACTTAACACGCAGTCAAAGCGACCCCAGCTCCAGGATGTAATACTATGTTTTCATCGGCAGAGGGAGACACCAGACTCAATGTTGTAATTCGCTACAACTCAATGTTAAAAGAACTTCATCGGCAAGTCAAACAGGATAAAGGTGAAAATAGTCAAAAATAACTTCCACAAACGTAAGATTAGAAATGCATAGTAAAAAATGACTAACAGACGAACATGATTAACACTTTTATATGGAAGAGGTGTAAAGGTTGGTTTGATAATAAAAAAACAAACGAATTGTCTGGAGTAAATGTGTGTTCCTTTAGGGAAAATATAATTCTCTCTCTCTCTCTCTGTCTCTCTCTATCTCTCTCTCTCTCTCTCTCTCTCTCTCTCTCTCTCTCTCTCTCTCTCTCTCTCTCTCTCTCTCTCTCCCTCTCTCTCTCTCTCTCTCCCTCTCTCTCTCTCTCTCTCTCTCTCTCTCTCTCTCTCTCCCCTGAGTCCTTGCTGAGCCTGTTGGCATATTGACCTTCCCATGGTGCACTGCTCTAACCGCGAGACCTCTACCGTGTGTGTGTGTTATATTTATACAGGTTGCGTCACCCTGATTCTGTGTTGATGGTGGTGGGGTTGAGTTTCCCTTCCGATGGATCAATAAAGTCTTCTCTTATTACATCGAAACAAAAAAAATGCTGTTTGAATACTGCAGGGACTTCACTGTCTTCTATGGCGCTATTTTAGTACTGTTACTGTACTGTACTGTACGGGCGACCGTGTTTATACGATCATGTGTCACAGCGTATTGGGTACGGGCTGTGGAGGCCTTCGCCTGTAGTCTGTGTTCGGCTGTTTACGGGCTGTGGTGGTCAGCCGCCTCGGCTGTGTTCGGCTTTGTTGTGACTCGGAGTCAACAACATGGACAAAATCCGCTACGGTTTCATAACAAAGAGACATCAGCCAATCACAAGCCTCTGCGTGACAGAGCGTCAGACCATCTGTGTTTGGGCAATACGAACTACCATGTTGTTTATTTTCCAAACATGCACGTTTCATTCATTCGTGTGACGGAATAAACACTAGATGTAAGATTCAATCAGAGATTAAACCTATTTTTATTTTTTAAGTCAACAGTAAACATTCTGGAGTCTCTACTGAAACCACCAAACTGCTTAAACGAACGGTTCTGGGTGTTGACGCGACGTCATGCTCTAAGAGCCAATCCGATCGTAAGGGGCGTGGCCCGAGCAGGACCGCTTTGACAGTTGCTTCAGCGAGCGAGCCGATGCTTCAGTCCACTTCCTGGGGCGCGGGAGGATTATGGCGGCAGCCGCCACGCGCACCGTCTCCGTTACCGGCAAGAACAAACCGCACAACATCAAAGAGCACGTCCGGCGGACGCGGGAAAACTCCCGCCGCCGGCAGGCCGCCCTGCTGTTCCTCAGCAACATCTCCCTGGACGGGCGACCCGCGCGGAGCACCGCGGCGGACAGCAGCGACTCAGACGGGAACGAGCTCGGCTCCCAGGGCATCCCCGGGCGGCTTCCCCCAGGGGGGACGGTTCCCGGCTTGGCCGCCGCCGAGAGCCTCGGCCCGGTCCACTCGCCCTCCACGCCGAGGGTAGGGCTGCTGAACCATGTCCCGCCGCTCCTGGTCCTCCCCTCGGACGCCGGGTTCGACGACTCGGGCGCCGGGGGGCTGCTGCCCCTGCCCGGGGGACTGCTGCTGCCCGGGCGGCGGACGGCGTCCTTCTCCTCGCCCGGGACGCTGCTGTCCCCCTCGCCGTCGCGCGGGAGCCTGCTGCCCTCCCCGGTGGGCCCGCGGAAGTCCTCCACGCTGCTGTCGGTCCACAGCTGCACGTCCGTGTCTTCTGAACCCCGGCAGAGGTGAGTGTCTCTGGAGCCTCTAGACCTGTGTAACCCCCCTCAACGTCAGTGGTCATGAGCGGGGGCTGCTGATTGCACCCTTCAGACAGGTAGGAGTTTAACCTGTCTGTAGGAGGGTTAACCTGTCTGTCCGAGGTTAACCTGTCCAGGACCACTAACCGGCTCGGTCCTAGGGGGCCGCTGATTGGACCCTTCAGACAGGTTAACCTCACTGGTCATGAAAGGGGGCCGCTGATTGGACCGCAGGGGAGGGTTTACCTTCAGTGCATCCAGTCCATAAGTGCCTTTATCAACATAATGGACTCATTGCCGACAGAAGAGCATCTTTAACTTGGCTTTTATCTTTTACTACATACATATTCGCCAAGTTGAAAGGCATATCGTGTTGTGAACATTGAGTGTCTGTGATTTGATCTGCCATATGTTTTGCTTGCAATAATTTATAAATCCAGAAGTGTAGTCAAACCTAATTGAATGATATTTAATTTCATCAAAGTGGATATTTTATTTATTTACGTATCAAATTGTTCTATCCATTTTGTAATGGTATTATATTTAGAAATGGATCATATTCATAACCAGTCAATCTGGCAGTGCTCAGATTACGTTGGTCAGTGACACTGTAGCTGCGTGTGTGTGTGTGTGTGCGTGTCTGTGAGTTGAACGCATATAAAATGACAGACGTTGGAAGGGACAACATCAGCAGGAAGGGTTGTCAGATGATCTATCATCACGACTCAGTTAAGGTGTTTACTGCCCTTAAAGCACAGCTATGGTAAGGGGTTGTATGCTCTTAAAAAACAGCTAAATTAAGGTGTTCCTGCTCTTCCAATTCATTTAAGTTAAGGTGTTTCTGCCCTTAAAACGCTGTCGAGTTAAGGTGGAGTTAAGGTGTTTACTGCTCCTAACCGTGTTAAAGAACTAGGCAGTGACCTTTAGAACACTTCCTAGTGTCTAAACATTGTGTCACGGTGGAGTGGGAAGGCTTCGCTGTTGGATGGGGGCCAGGCTTTGTTTAGACTGTCGCTAGGTATGACTAGCAGCGCTAGCTACGTCTAACTGGGAAGGACCACTCAGAGGGACCGCTGGTGGGACTGCAGGTCGTCATAACGACATCTGCTTCATGTCTCCTCCACCTGGCTGTGTTACAGGACCAGAGGATGTTGATGTTCAGAGGATTCTGCTCACTGTCCTCAACAGCAATATCAGATTCATGTTGTCGATTTGAGAGCAGGGGACGAATGGGAGCAGAGAAAGGCTGGGTGGGACCTGGTCCGGTAGGGCTACAGTGTGACTCTGGTGTTATGGGGATCTGGCTTGGTGTTTTTTGTGAATCTGGTTTGATGTGTGTTGTGAATCTGGTTGGGTGTGTGATATGGATTGGTTTGGCGTGTGTGTGTGTGTGTGTTGTGATTCTGGTTTGGTGTGTGATGTGAATCTTGTTTGATCTGTGATGTGAATCAGGTTTGGTGTGTTGTGAATCTGGTTTGGTGTGTGATGTGGATCCGTTTCAGAGCTGGTTTGGTGTGACTCTGGTTTGGAATAGTGTCTGACTCTGGTTTGGAGTGTGGTCTGAATGGTGTCGTGTGTGTGGAGGAAAGAGGAACATGTGTGTTATCAGCCCTACAATAGAAAGGGATGCATGAGAGAGGAGAAGAGTGATGTCATATCTGAAGAGGGAAGTCTCCCATGCTTCTGAGAGTCTGGTCTGTGCTGACCTTTTACCCCTCCCTGCTTCCTCAGGGTAAATGTATGATTGTTTGTTAGAGTTACGTGTTGATGTGGGTGTGTTCAGTCAACAGGGTGTGTCTGTTTGACTAGTACACACACACACACACCCACCCAGGCACACACACATACACACACACACACACACACGGTCCAAAATGAACTCCAGCCCACAAGCGGTAAACTTGACCGCTTGGCAGGTCAAACATTTTGCAGATTACGTTGGAGAACATAATTCTGGACTCTGCACACACAAACACATGTATTTAATCTTTCTCTGAGGAGGAGAAACCATCCAGCAGAAGAGCTGAGAGGAGGAGGGGAGGGTGTAGTGAAGGAGAGAGAGAGTGTAGTAAAGGAGGAGAAGGAAAGGGTGGAGGAAGAGGAGGGGACGGTGTAGTCGAGGAGGAGGAGGGGAGGGTGTAGTGAAGGAGAGAGAGAGTGTAGTAAAGGAGGAGAAGGAAAGGGTGGAGGAAGAGCAGGGGATGGTGTAGTCGAGGAGAAGGAGGGCAGGGTGTAGTAAAGGGTGAGGTAAAGGAGGATGATGATGATGGGGAGGGAGGGTTGTAATCTACTTATTTAGGGTGATGTAACACTTGAACTGGAAGCAGAACTGATGGTCTGATACGTGTGTGTGTGTGTGTGTGTGTGTGCGTGTGTGTGTGTGGGTGTGTGTGTGTGTGTGTGCGTGCTAGAAACTTTTTTTTACAGATATGATCATTGACGAGTGTGTGGTTGTTATAGTATTAGTAACATATAATCTTTGACCAGTCACATGTCATCCCTATGGTGTGTGTGTGTGTGTGTGTGTGTGTGTGTGTGTGTGTGTGTGTGTGTGTGTGTGTGTGTGTGTGTGAGAGAGAGAGAGAGAGAGTCAAGGGTACATCTAATCTATGTACCATGTGTGTGAGTGGAGGATTTCCTGGGGTATTAAGCTAAAGCCCCTTGGTCCCTTGGTCCCTTGGTCCCTTGGTCCCTTGGTCCCTTGGTCCCTTAGTGTGTGTGTGTGTGTGTGTGTGTGTGTGTGTGTGTGTGTGTGTGTGTGTGTGTGTGTGTGTGTGTGTGTGTGTGTGTGTGTGTGTGTGTGTGTGTGTGTGTGCGCGCGCGGCTGCCTGAGAGAGGCAGAATACATCTCTACATGTATTTAAATTCATTTTATATATAATGTGAACACGTCTATTAAAACATTCTCCAAGTACACGCTTGGCGACAGCCGGAGTCCTCTGACCTCAATGACCCTGTCAGACGCTCATCACGGGCGGTGAGGTTACCATAGCAACAGAACACAAATTAGCCCCCGGCGACTCCGGCAGACTGCAGGTGTTTGCATGCGTTTTACATCCAGGAAGACCGGACCCAACCTGGGTTCCCCTCCCAGCTGTAATGTCCTCAGTTCCATCCCCAACGTGCTCAGTTTACCTGTAGGCCTCCAGGAGCAAGATGAACCCTGACCCCTGAATCTCAGTGGTTAAGCCAACTGCTAAATGACCAAACGGTTATAGTGGCACCAACAGTTCATGTTTAGAAACCCTTAACCTAGCTCTAAAGCTTGTGTTGTTGACTCCCAGTTACCAGCAGAGTCGTCGAGGTTTAAAGGCTTTGACTTCTTCAGCCTCTGCCACTAACCGATGCCGAGCCCTGTTAGCTTCAGTTAGCATCGGGTAGCTTAATCCCATTGGACTACTGTGGTCTATAGGACACATCAGCTCTATAGGCTGGCTCTATCGGCCATGAAGAGGCCACCTCCACCACCACCACTACCACCGCCACTACCATCATCGCAAACAACATCCTCATCATCACCTACACCGCTCACCAAACTTCCCAGGCTCCACGTTTCCGTCCTACTGGACGGAAACTTCCCACAGCATTCCAGACCACTGGGCCGGGGGCGACCAGTTCCCATGATGACGAGTGTGAGAAGATTCCATGGAGGCTGATTAGGTCAATTTGAGGTCGATTTGTGTATTCCCTCGGCGCCTTGCGTTGCAGCCTAGCCTAGCGTTGTAGCCCAGCCTAGCATGTTAGCCCAGCTTAGCACTGTAGCCCCACCTAGTGCTGTAGCCCAGCCCAGCCTAGCGCTGTAGCCTAGCCTAGCGGTGTAGCCTAGCCTAACGTTGTAGCCCAGCCTAGCATTGTAGCCCAGCCTAGCACTGTAGCCCCACCTAGTGTTGTAGCCCAGCCCAGCCTAGTGCTGTAGCCTAGCCTAGCGTTGTAGCCCAGCCTAGCGTTGCAGCCCAGCCTAGCATTGTAGCCGAGCCTAGCACTGTAGCCCCACCTAGTGTTGTGGGCTACTACACTAGGTGGGGCTACATCGCTAGGCTGGGCTACTACTTGTAGGGCTACAACTTGTAGCCAAGCCTAACTCTCCAAACTTGTAGCCCAGCTTGTAGCCCAGCCTATTGTTGGAGATCCACCTAGCGTTGTAGCCCCACCTAGCATTGTAGCCCAGCCAAGCATTGTAGCCTAGCCTAGCGTTGTAGCCTCACTTAGCATTGTAGCCCAGCCTAGCATTGAAGCCAAGCCTAGCGTTGAAGCCCATCCTAGCATTGTAGCACCACCAAGCGTTGTGGCCCAGCCTAGCGCTGTAGCCCAGCCTAGCATTGTAGCCCAGCCTAGCATTGTAGCCCAGCCTAGCGTTGTAGCCCAGCCTAGCGTTGTAGCCTAGCCTAGCGCTGTAGCCTAGCCAAGCGTTGTAGCACCTTCACTGTTGTCCCCGTGATGGAAGGACTCACTAATGAAGCCTGATTGTGTTGCTGAGTCGGCCTCCTGGGTCTCTATCTCCGGTAATGCGTTTCCCTCCATGCCTCCCAGGGGCAATGCCTAATAGGCCTATATCACACTTCCGGAACGCGGAGGAACGCGGAGGAACGCGTAGTAGGGATTTAGAACTTCTAGTCGTTTCTAGATGCAACAACAATAACAGCCTCTGCCCGAGGTTGGCTAGCGACACAGTGTCAATAGAATTCAAACACTTACCTCTGTAATTGAAAATGTATTTCTCTCAGAGGAATGTTTCAACACGTGAATGTTCATTTACAAACCTAATGACATCTGCGTAGGTGACTTTAGATAGGTTGCAGAGTGACTTGCTCCAGCGATATCTATCTGCCTCCGCCATTGTAAACAGCTAAGCGGAAGAGCCGTCCCTATTCAGCGACGTTCTTCCGGTTTTCAGTTATTGTGTTACATAGGCCATACATAGGCCAATTGGGGCCAGGAACACAACATTTAAATGATTTAAAGTTGATCTGCAGTGTTATGAGGTTTTGATTCGGGTTATATTTAGATGCGGTCCGCTCCCGGCTGTATTTAACCTATCGCTGTAGGTCTCTCGGAATACACCAGAGACGAGCTGTCTGATTGGCTGAGGGTCGCCAACTGAGTTTCATCAAACCTCCTGTCACACACTTGGCTACCGTGGAAATGGAAAGTGAAAAGATTACAGCAGCATGGCTATTTCCAGACATGAAAACCCTGTCAGACTGATGTCTCAGATATGGCATTTTTAGTTATCAACAGCCTATATTTAGCCTCGGGTTGAACCTTTTTACCAATCTTTATTTCCCTGTGGTGCTATTTGTTATTTTTAGATGGAAATCAGGTTTGAGTGTTACAGTGGTCTAGATATGAACATATTCAGAAAAACGAATCATCAATAGTAAATATTTCCATAAATTGAGGTCATTAAGGAGCAGGTAGGGGTTATACACTACAGAGACAGGTCATTAAAGAGCAGGTAGGGGTTAGACAGTACAGAGACAGGTCATTAAGGATCAGGTAGGGGTTAGACAGTACAGAGACAGGTCATTAAGGAGCAGGTAGGGGTTAGACAGTACAGAGACAGGTCATTAAGGATCATGTAGGGGTTAGACAGTACAGAGACAGGTTATGAAGGAGCAGGTAGGGGTTAGACAGTACAGAGACAGGTCATTAAGGATCAGGTAGGGGTTAGAGTGAACAGAGACAGGTCATTAAGGATCAGGTCGGGGTTAGACAGCACAGAGACAGGTCATTAAGGAGCAGGTAGGGGTTAGAGTGAACAGAGACAGGTCATTAAGGAGCAGGTCGGGGTTGGACAGTCCTTGAACATTTAAAATGTAACTTCTCTGTTAATTACTTTTCGGTTGATCCGTTATCACCGGGGTGGACAGGAAGTTGCATAATCAGGCTGAGCAGACGGCTGATTGGACAGTGCACATATCTGACCTCAGGGCTATCAGACACGCGCACGCACACACACACAAACACACACACACACACACACAAACACTGACACACGCAGACCATCTGGATAGGGGTAGGGGGGGGAAGTGCTCATTCTGGGAGTTTAAATCACTGTTATCAAAGTGTGTGGGTGGACCAGCAGATAATCATGTACTATCAGTTATGTGACACACTTCTGTGTGTTTGTTCACATATTTGTGAACTGATGAATGTTTATGAAGGGGTACGCAAGTGTGCCATTACTGTTTGTTCAGGCGGTGTGTGTGTGTGTCTGTCTGTCTGTCTGTCTGTCTGTCAGTGTGTGTGTGTGTGTGTGTGTGTGTGTGTGTGTGTGTGTGTGTGTGTGTGTGTGTGTGTGTGTGTGTGTGTGTGTGTGTGTGTGTGTGTGTGTGTGTGTGTGTGTGTGTGTGTGTGTGTGTGAAAGCCTTTCAGATCAGAAGAGGTTTAGCTGCTATCCAGAGCTGATCTGGTGTGATTTCTCTGGTCACCGTTAGTAACCAGTGTCTCCGCCCCCTACCAGGAGTCGTAACCTATCAGGGGGCTCGTCCAGAACGCGCCTCACCAAGAAGATCCACTTCATCAAGAACATGAGACCATACGACACCCGGGGAAGCAGGTAACACGCACACAGGCACACACACACGCACACATGACTCTTAACCACACGCACACAGACACGCAAACACAACCACGCACAACACACGCACAAAAGCATGACGAATAACCACACACGCTCGAACGCACGCATACGCACCCACACACACACACACGTAATGACGCGTAACCACACACACGCACCCACACATGCGCGACACACAACCACACGCCCAGAACCAGCTTCATCTGCCTGACGACCACCTCGCCTCACAGCAACTATAGTGAGCCCAGCAGGTGGGGTCAGAGGTCATCTTGCTGACCTCTAGGGTGCTTACACACTCCTAACTGTGTGTGTGCGTGTGCGTGTGCGTGTGTGTGTGTGTGTCTTCCAGGATCGTTCTGATCTGTGCCAAGAAGTCCTTGTGTGCTGCCTTCTCTGTGCTGCCCTACGGAGAGAGCTTCCACATCAGGTAACACATCAGGTCTCTCTGTCTCTCTCCCCACAGTGACCCTATGTCTCTCTGTCTCTCTCTCTCTCTCTCTCTCTCTCCACAGTGACCCTATGTCTCTCTGTCTCTCTCTCTCTCCACATTGACCCTATGTCTCTCTGTCTCTCTCTCTCTCCACAGTGACCCTATGTCTCTCTGTCTCTCTTTCTCTCCACAGTGACCCTATGTCTCTCTGTCTCCCTCTCCACAGTGACTCTATGTCTCTCTGTCTCTCTCTCTCTCCACAGTGACCCATATGTCTCTCTGTCTCTCTCTCCACAGTGACCCTATGTCTCTGTCTCTCTCTCCACAGTGACTCTATGTCTCTCTGTCTCTCTCTCCACAGTGACCCTATGTCTCTCTGTCTCTCCGTCTCTCTCTCCACAGTGACCCTATGTCTCTCTGTCTCTCTCTCTCTCCACAGTGACCCTATGTCTCTCTGTCTCTCTCTCCACAGTGGCCCTATGTCTCTCTCTCTCTCTCCACAGTGACCCTATGTCTCTCTCTCTGTCTCTCTCTCTCTCTCCACAGTGACCCTATGTCTCTCTGTCTCTCTCTCCACAGTGACCCTATGTCTCTCTCTCTCTCTCTCTCTCTCCAAAGTGACCCTATGTCTCTCTCTCTGTCTCTCTCTCTCTCCACAGTGACCCTATGTCTCTCTCTCTCTCTCTCTCTCTCCACAGTGACCCTATGTCTCCCTGTCTCTCTATCTCCACAGTGACCCAATGTCTCTCTGTCTCTCTCTCTCTCCACAGTGACCCTATGTCTCTCTCTCTCTACACAGTGACCCTATGTCTCTCTGTCTCTCTCTCCACAGTGACTCTATGTCTCTCTGTCTCTCTCTCCACAGTGACCCTATGTCTCTCTGTCTCTCTCTCCACAGTGACCCTATGTCTCTCTGTCTCTCTCTCCACAGTGACTCTGTCTCTCTGTCTCTCTCTCCACATTGACCCTATGTCTCTCTGTCTCTCTCTCTCTCCACAGTGACCCTATGTTGCACCACCCCAGGAGGAGACACTCCTCAGGGAACATCTCGTCCCTAGAGATGTTACCTGGTCTGGAGGGCTTCCACCTTGACCCCTACAACAAGGTACACACACGCACACACAGTTCGGTGGTACTATAACTTTTTTCTACTAGTGTACCCCCTAAGAGTACCCCTTTCCCCGGCCAGAAAACTGATTTTGAAAGTAACCTACATAATGAACCTACATAATGAACTAGGGGTGCACGTGTACACGTGTAACCGGTTAGTAAATCATAACCGTTTAGGAAAAATCTGTAAACGAAAACCATAAAAAATAAAAAGAAATCACTGCGCCATTCGTTTCAATGGGAATCGTGATGGTCTATACTTTCAACATAAAGTTTACATATTTATAATTCGAAATTCGTCCCAGCCTTTATACCACAGATACTCTAGGGGCTATAGCATATAACCGCGTTGTCTGATTACAGTTTAATTCATTTTACACAATTTACCAGCTCTCGTTTTGTAGAATAATCACCGCGCCAATCAACCGGTCAAACAAATGTTCTTTTTGGGGTCATTCTGCGCGCGCATCCGCCGTGTTGATAAACAAATAATCCCCCTATAGCGCGACTGCGGTCCACTTAAAGAAATTAAAATACGGTTAACCGTGTACACGAAAAAAAGGGGTAGTGTAACCGTTCACACCCCTATAATGAACCTACACAATGAACCTACACAATGTGTGCGCGTTCTATTTGGCAGTGTTAACGTGAACATCAAAAGGGTGCTTTAGAGATAGACCTGCATCCCTGGCCCCACCAGTCCCCCTACTGGTCTGCTCCCAGTACATCTCTCTCTCTCCCTGTGTCCCAGTCGGTGTCGTACGCCCAGTTCCTGTTCCCCACCAACGCTCTGGTCCGCGAGCGTCCGTCCGCCTCCAGTGACCTCCAGCTGCCCGCCTCACACAGCTGCTACAGCGGGCTGGGGGCCAGGGCTCCCCCCCCTCTGGAGACAGGTACCTACACAATAATATATATATAGAATATATACATGCATTACAGCGGGCTGGGGACAGGTACGTACACATACTAACAATAATATATATATATAATATATACATACATTACAGCAGGCTGGAGACAGGTACGTACACATACTAACAATAATATATATATATAATATATACATTACAGCAGGCTGGAGACAGGTACGTACACATACTAACAATAATATATATATAATATATGCATGCATTACAGCGGGCTAGAGACAGGTACGTACACATACTAACAATAATATATATATATAATATATACATGCATTACAGCGGGCTGGGGACAGGTACGTACACATACTAACAATAATATATATATATAATATATACATGCATTACAGCGGGCTAGAGGCAGGTACGTACACATACTAACAATAATATATATATATAATATATGCATGCATTACAGCAGGCTGGAGACAGGTACGTACACATACTAACAATAATATATATATAGAATATATACATACATTACAGCAGGCTGGGGACAGGTACTTAAACAAACTCATATATCATACATACACTATAATATATACACTATAATGTACTTTATACTATAATATATATATATAATGTATACAATACAGCGGGCTGTAGACAGCTCATATACACCAGACTCTTGTGTGTGTGTGTGTGTGTGTGTGTGCGTGCGTGCGTGCGTGCGTGCATGCGCGCGCCTGCGTTCTGTAGCAGCTGTGTGTATATATGCACACAGCTGCTACAGCACTGCCCCTAGAGGCAGCTGATATACCCTGGTGTATATAGTGTGTCCTTCGATCAGATAACCTATAAAGTGTGTGTCCAGGTGTAGATGACCGGTCAGAGTATGACCCCAACCTGCTCAGCGACCCCCAGTGGCCGTGTGGGAAGCACAAGCGGGTCCTCATCTTCGCCTCCTACATGGTCAGCGCCTCTACATGTATAGATATCTCTCTGTTTACATACGTATGTAAATTTAATGTATGTACAGATATTTATCTGTTTACATATATATGTATAGATATCTCTC
Source organism: Pollachius pollachius (assembly GCF_949987615.1). NCBI lineage: Eukaryota > Metazoa > Chordata > Actinopteri > Gadiformes > Gadidae > Pollachius > Pollachius pollachius. The sequence goes on from NC_136941.1 coordinate 4,182,645, forward strand.
TGTTTACATACGTATGTATATTTAATGTATGTACAGATATTTATCTGTTTAGATATATATGTATAGATATCTCTCTGTTTACATACGTATGTAAATTTAATGTATGTACAGATATTTATCTGTTTAGATATATATGTATAGATATCGCTCTGTTTACATACATATGTATGTTTAATGTATGTACAGATATTTATCTGTTTAGATATATATGTATAGATATCTCTCTGTTTACATACGTATGTATATTTAGTGTATGTACAGATATTTATCTGTTTACATATATATGTATAGATATCTCTCTGTTTACATACATATGTATGTTTAATGTATGTACAGATATTTATCTGTTTACATATATATGTATAGATATCTCTCTGTTTACATACATATGTATATTTAATGTATGTACAGATATTTATCTGTTTAGATATATATGTATAGATATCTCTCTGTTTACATACGTATGTATATTTAGTGTATGTACAGATATTTATCTGTTTAGATATGTATGTATAGATATCTATTTATATGTGTATTATATATATGTATAGATGTCTATCTATTTACGTCTCTTTACCTTTATATATATATATATTAGTGCTGTCAAGCGATTAAAATATTTAATGGCATTAATGTCATAGATGACTTGCGATTAATCTTGATTAATTGCAAATTTCTATTGTAAATATCCCTTGATTTCGTACTGCTAGCCTTTTAGTGAGATCAGAGAGTGTTGAGAAGGACAGTAAGAAGAGAGACCCGCAGTGAATTCAACCCGGTCCACTTGACATCGGTAGGTGCATGACTGTGGTAGGCCTACCGTAAAACTTCAATAGCCCAGGCTTTTATTTGTTTCAATCACTGAACTTTCGAAGAAAACTCTTGCTGAGCAAAGATGGGAAATACTACAACATTTATTATTTAAACCAGTATGAATATTCCTACCATATGTAGGCCTATACACATTACAAGGCTATCGAATAACGCCTACACGCATGCACACACACACACACACACACACACACACACACACGGTGGCGGAGTGGCAATCGGGAGAATTCCCGGTGGGCCGTAAACGTTTCAGGGCTGTCGTGCTGATTACTGCGGGATAACAATATTGCGTTTATAAAAGTTCCTTGCAGCGCCGTCCGGCAGCCTGAGCTGTGCGCCTGCAGCCTCTCACTCACTCAACAGACGCAACACTCAAAAACTGTCAACGTCGCAACCAAGTCGATTTTGTCTAGAGGGGAGTAACTGAGCGGCCCCTCCCAAAGTGGTACAGCCCAGGTGGGCCTTGAACTGCGATTGGTCAGAAAGACGTAACAGCTAATGACAACATTGAACTCTAGAGCAGGCTCGAACAGAGTGACACACAAACACACACACACTTTTAAGGAGTTTTGCACCCGCTCCATATCCTTGCTTGCCCCAACAAGTTTGTGCGGCGTGCTTGTTGTTTTGTTTCCTGTGTAGCTAGATCCGGTGTGGTGTTGTAGTTTTTCTAACGTGACTAGTTGTGGCTAGACAGCAGGTGAAGAAATTACGTTTGCCAAGCCAAAAGAGCGTTAATCGCGCGATAAAAAAATGAACGCCGTTAAAATTGGTTTGCGTTAATAACGCGTTAAACTGACAGCACTAATATATATATAATATATATATATAATAAAAAAATAAAAATAAAAAAATATATATATATATATATATATATATATATATATATATATATATATATATATATATTTTTTTTATTAGTCGACTAATGAATACATAATTCAGTGGACAGTCACCCGTTTTACCAGCTTAGACTTATAACTGTATGTGTTTGTCCGCCTGTCTCGGTCTGTCTGTCTGTCTGTGTCTGTCTCTCTATCTCTGTCTGTCTGTCTGGGTCTGCCTTTCTGTCTGTCTGTCTGCCTGTCTCTCTTCAGACCACGGTGATAGAGTACGTGAAGCCGTCTGATCTGAAGCGAGACATGAACGAGACATTTAAGGAGAAGTTTCCTCACATCCGACTCACCCTCAGCAAGATCCGCAGGTAGACCCATCAATACCTGATCAATACCTGATCAGTACATGATCAATACCTGATCAATATCTGATCAATACCTGATCAATACCCGATCAATACCTGATCAGAACCGATCAATACCTGATCAAAACTGATCAGTACCAATCAATAGCCGATAAATACCCAATCAACTCCTGATCAGTGCCTGATCAATAGCCGATAAATACCCAATCAACTCCTGATCAGTGCCTGATCAATACCCGATCAGTGCATAATCAATACCTGACCAGTACCCAATCAGTAACCGATCAATAATCGAGAAATACCCAATCAATACCTGATGAGTGCGGTCTCTCCAGCCTGAAGCGGGAGATGCGGTCGGTGGGCGAGGACTGCGGCCTGCAGCCCGTCACCATAGCGATGGCCTTTGTTTACTTTGAGAAGTTGGTGCTGCAGGGAAGACTCAACAAGCACAACCGGTACACACACACACACACACACACACACACACACACACACACACACACACACACTTCCTGTCCGTCTCAGTGTGTCCCCAGCGATGACATCATGTTTCTCTACAGGAAGATGGTGTCTGCAGCCTGCCTCCTATTGGCCGCCAAGATCAGCAGTGACCTCAAGAAACAAGAGGTCAAGCACCTCATCGATGTAAGACACTCTCAGACACGAATAGAAACGCACACACACACACACAGACACACACTCACACAGGCAAGCACACACACATAGCCACACACACACAACCCCTGCAGCGTGGTCGTTAGCAGTGGTCAGGTGACGATTTATTGCTGATCCACCTGGAAGGGGGAAAGGTGAGCTCTTGATGACAATGTGAAATCTGTCTCCCTCCCCCCCCCCCTCTCCTCTCAACCCATCTCTCCTCCCTCCCCCCCTTCCCTCCTCTCTCTCCTCCTCCTCCCCCCCTCTCTCCTCTCAACCCCTCTCTCCTCCTTCCCTCCTCCTCCCCCCCTCTCTCCTCTCAACCCATCTCTCCTCCCTCCCCCCCTTCCCTCCTCTCTCTCCTCCTCCCCCCCCTCTCCTCTCAACCCCTCTCTCCTCCTTCCCTCCTCTCTCTCCTCCTCCCTCCTCCTCCCCCCCTCTCTCCTCTCAACCCATCTCTCCTCCCTCCCCCCCTTCCCTCCTCTCTCTCCTCCTCCCTCCTCCTCCCCCCCTATCTCCTCCCTCCCCCCCTTTCCTCCTCTCTCCTCCCTCCTCCTCCCCCCCCTCTCTCCTCCCTCTACCCCTCTAACCCCCCCCCCCCCCCCCCCCCTGCAGAAGCTGGAGGAGTGTTTCCGTCTGCACCGCCGGGAGCTGATCCAGTTTGAGTTCACCATCCTGGTGGCGCTCCAGATGGCGCTCTACCTGCCCGACAGCAACGTGCTGCCGCACTTCAGACGGCTGCTGCAGCAGCAGGCGCTGTAGGGCAGTGCTGCCCGGCCCGGCGGCCCACCCCCCCTCCCCCCCCCCCCCCCCGGGAGCACTTTACAACCCCTCCCTCTCACTGTGATGCCTGGCTCAAAGGCACGGCTCAAAGGCACGGCACGTGGCCGCGGTAACCAGCAGGTCCCCTCGCTCGGTCAATCTTCTTTATGTCGCCGTGGCGACGCTGTGACACACCTTCCTTCCCACTGATATGCAATACAGAAACATCTGCTGCCTCAGCATGCACTGACAGGAAGTGATAGAGCTGGGACAGGAAGTGATAGAGCTCCATCACTACACAGTACTGCTGTACTCTATCACTCTGGTCTACTAAGACTCTACTCTCATCACTCTCCTCTCCTGCTCTCTTCCCTTACGTCTTTACTTCTGTTTCAATCCTATTATAACCAAATACTGATTATTTTGCACTTTTGTCCTAATTTGCACGCGGCAACAAGGGAACGACGTTTAGACAAATCTATTTTTACATGTCTTGTTAATGAGTCTGTTGTGGTCGAACCATTTCTACTATGAAAGGCACATGGTTACGTGTTTGAGCAAGCACTCACACCCAAGCGCACACACACACCCACACCCAAGCACACACACAGAACCTCCCAGTCTGGGATGAGTTCCTCCCAGTCTGGGATGAGTTCCTCCCAGTCTGGGATGAGTTCCTCCCAGTCTGGGATGAGTTCCTCCGCTCCACATCAGACTCCCGGTGAAGGAGATGTTTGTTTATGGTCACAATCATTCATTTGAATTGTGTGTCTGACGTGAATATTATTGATAAGAATATTGTTGTAAAATCTAGAATAGATTATGACCTTTATCTAGTTTGTAATAACCATATCTAGATTATAATCTTAAAATGTAGGTTATAATCTCCTGATCTATATTATTATCTCCAGATTCAGATTATAACCTATATCTAGATTATCATCTCCAGATCTAGTTTATAACCTATATCTAGATTATAATCTCAAAACCTACATTATAATCTCCAGATGTACATTATAACCTATCCCTAGGTTCTGTTCCTAGATATGTAGATTCTGTTCCTAGAGATATAGGTTATGTCCCTAGAGATGTAGGGGATGTTCCTAGAGATATAGGTTCTGTTCCTAGAGATATAGGTTCTGTTCCTAGAGATATAGGTTATGTTCCTAGAGATGTAGGTTAGAACCCAGAGATTGAGACTATTCGGTGCTCCCTATTGACCTTCATGTCTTGGTGTCAATCATTCAATCGTATAATTTTATTTAGTTGCTTGTTTAATAACGTATATTATTGTTGTTGATGTTTTTAGGATTATAGTTGTTATTTTATACTGTTTTCTCTTGTGGAGGAATGCAGGAATGCAAAGGGAAGTATTTAACACAATATCCTTGTCTTCCATTTCTACATGCACGCCATTTTTATATATGTCTGTGTTTGTGTTTGATTATTATGCAATCGCTGCGTTCGTTGACTCTAAAGGGAAAACTTTACTGAACAATTGTCAAATGTCAAAGAAACCAAAATCCTCTGAGGAGAGGATGCAGGTGATGTAGAACAGGGATGTCAGACACGTTCTGCTGAATGTGAGTGACGGGAGCAAGAGGGGCACGAGCTGTGTGTGTGTGTGTGTGTGTGTGTGTGTGTGTGTGTGTGTGTGTGTGTGTGTGTGTGTGTGTGTGTGTGTGTGTGTGTGTGTGTGTGTGCGCGCATCTATATATCTATACATAGATAAATCTATGCATCTCTTTACATATATATCTATGTATAGATATATATATGTAGAACCCAGATCGACTCAGTCCCCCAGTCCTTCTTGTGCCACAGTGACATCGTTAACCTGCATCCTTATTTACCCTTTTAGTATTTTTTGTACACCTTTTTGATACGTTTTTGATATATTAATCCTATATTACTTCCAATAGTGTGACAGGCCGTCGCATGGCTGAGCTGTTTTTTGATTGGTGGAGATAATGTTATTCGTAGCCGGAGAGATTTAAAAGCCTATTGAGACTCGAACCTGTGACTTCTCTGTAACATACCGCGCTTCCGTTCCCTCACCTCTGGCGCCCCCTCGTGGACAACTGCACTGGTGTGCATGTGCGTCAACAGGGATCCATTCAGCGTCTGTTTCTATGAAGCCTTTTTCTGACGTCTGCACTGGTGATCTAACTTCCGTTGTTTCAAGGAGAAATAGATTTATAAACGCACATTTTTTCTGTAATAAATACCACACACTGTTCATGTCGATGTAACATCTGTTATTTATTTTTAATTAAAAACACTTTCATATTCTGTTTTTTTCTTTTCCATTTTGATGTTATTCATTTCTTAGCTAATTAATAAACGAACAAACGACGTGATTTGGGGAATGTATACTAAGTGAGATTTATTATCGGTTTATTCAGGATAATCCATACATCTTGTTGATAATGTGTTACTGTTTAGTATCAATATGTTATAATATTGTCACAGTGGCCAGCAGCCTCTACAGTTAAGCGCTCTGCTGAACGCTCATTAACGACCTGACCGACGGATGGATAAAGTCAGACTGTCTCCTGTCCCCGTCCACCTGCTGTTCCTTCAGCCACCAGCAGGGGTCACATTGATGGGTCTACCTGCGGATCTTGCTGAGGGTGAGTCGGATGTGAGGTGGTTCCCTCCTCCCTCTCCTCCTCTCTCCTCCCTCCTCCTCCCCCCCCTCTCTCCTCCCTCTACCCCTCTAACCCCCCCCCCCCCCCCCCCTGCAGAAGCTGGAGGAGTGTTTCCGTCTGCACCGCCGGGAGCTGATCCAGTTTGAGTTCACCATCCTGGTGGCGCTCCAGATGGCGCTCTACCTGCCCGACAGCAACGTGCTGCCGCACTTCAGACGGCTGCTGCAGCAGCAGGCGCTGTAGGGCAGTGCGGCCCGGCCCGGCGGCCCACCCCCCCTCCCCCCCCCCCCCCCCGGGAGCACTTTACAACCCCTCCCTCTCACTGTGATGCCTGGCTCAAAGGCACGGCTCAAAGGCACGGCACGTGGCCGCGGTAACCAGCAGGTCCCCTCGCTCGGTCAATCTTCTTTATGTCGCCGTGGCGACGCTGTGACACACCTTCCTTCCCACTGATATGCAATACAGAAACATCTGCTGCCTCAGCATGCACTGACAGGAAGTGATAGAGCTGGGACAGGAAGTGATAGAGCTCCATCACTACACAGTACTGCTGTACTCTATCACTCTGGTCTACTAAGACTCTACTCTCATCACTCTCCTCTCCTGCTCTCTTCCCTTACGTCTTTACTTCTGTTTCAATCCTATTATAACCAAATACTGATTATTTTGCACTTTTGTCCTAATTTGCACGCGGCAACAAGGGAACGACGTTTAGACAAATCTATTTTTACATGTCTTGTTAATGAGTCTGTTGTGGTCGAACCATTTCTACTATGAAAGGCACATGGTTACGTGTTTGAGCAAGCACTCACACCCAAGCGCACACACACACCCACACCCAAGCACACACACAGAACCTCCCAGTCTGGGATGAGTTCCTCCCAGTCTGGGATGAGTTCCTCCCAGTCTGGGATGAGTTCCTTCCAGTCTGGGATGAGTTCCTCCCAGTCTGGGATGAGTTCCTCCGCTCCACATCCGACTCCCGGTGAAGGAGATGTTTGTTTATGGTCACAATCATTCATTTGAATTGTGTGTCTGACGTGAATATTATTGATAAGAATATTGTTGTAAAATCTAGAATAGATTATGACCTTTATCTAGTTTGTAATAACCATATCTAGATTATAATCTTAAAATGTAGGTTATAATCTCCTGATCTATATTATTATCTCCAGATTCAGATTATAACCTATATCTAGATTATCATCTCCAGATCTAGTTTATAACCTATATCTAGATTATAATCTCAAAACCTACATTATAATCTCCAGATGTACATTATAACCTATCCCTAGGTTCTGTTCCTAGATATGTAGATTCTGTTCCTAGAGATATAGGTTATGTCCCTAGAGATGTAGGGGATGTTCCTAGAGATATAGGTTCTGTTCCTAGAGATATAGGTTATGTTCCTAGAGATGTAGGTTAGAACCCAGAGATTGAGACTATTCGGTGCTCCCTATTGACCTTCATGTCTTGGTGTCAATCATTCAATCGTATAATTTTATTTAGTTGCTTGTTTAATAACGTATATTATTGTTGTTGATGTTTTTAGGATTATAGTTGTTATTTTATACTGTTTTCTCTTGTGGAGGAATGCAGGAATGCAAAGGGAAGTATTTAACACAATATCCTTGTCTTCCATTTCTACATGCACGCCATTTTTATATATGTCTGTGTTTGTGTTTGATTATTATGCAATCGCTGCGTTCGTTGACTCTAAAGGGAAAACTTTACTGAACAATTGTCAAATGTCAAAGAAACCAAAATCCTCTGAGGAGAGGATGCAGGTGATGTAGAACAGGGATGTCAGACACGTTCTGCTGAATGTGAGTGACGGGAGCAAGAGGGGCACGAGCTGTGTGTGTGTGTGTGTGTGTGTGTGTGTGTGTGTGTGTGTGTGTGTGTGTGCGCGCATCTATAAATCTATGCATCTCTTTACATATATATCTATGTATAGATATATATATGTAGAACCCAGATCGACTCAGTCCCCCAGTCCTTCTTGTGCCACAGTGACATCGTTAACCTGCATCCTTATTTACCCTTTTAGTATTTTTTGTACACCTTTTTGATACGTTTTTGATATATTAATCCTATATTACTTCCAATAGTGTGACAGGCCGTCGCATGGCTGAGCTGTTTTTTGATTGGTGGAGATAATGTTATTCGTAGCCGGAGAGATTTAAAAGCCTATTGAGACTCGAACCTGTGACTTCTCTGTAACATACCGCGCTTCCGTTCCCTCACCTCTGGCGCCCCCTCGTGGACAACTGCACTGGTGTGCATGTGCGTCAACAGGGATCCATTCAGCGTCTGTTTCTATGAAGCCTTTTTCTGACGTCTGCACTGGTGATCTAACTTCCGTTGTTTCAAGGAGAAATAGATTTATAAACGCACATTTTTTCTGTAATAAATACCACACACTGTTCATGTCGATGTAACATCTGTTATTTATTTTTAATTAAAAACACTTTCATATTCTGTTTTTTTCTTTTCCATTTTGATGTTATTCATTTCTTAGCTAATTAATAAACGAACAAACGACGTGATTTGGGGAATGTATACTAAGTGAGATTTATTATCGGTTTATTCAGGATAATCCATACAGCTTGTTGATAATGTGTTACTGTTTAGTATCAATATGTTATAATATTGTCACAGTGGCCAGCAGCCTCTACAGTTAAGCGCTCTGCTGAACGCTCATTAACGACTTGACCGACGGATGGATAAAGTCAGACTGTCTCCTGTCCCCGTCCACCTGCTGTTCCTTCAGCCACCAGCAGGGGTCACTGCTGAGCAGCTCTGCTGTTCCTTCAGCCAACAGCAGGGGTCACTGCTGAGCCGCTCTGCTGTTTCTTCAGCGACCAGCAGGGGGCACTGCTGAGCTGTCTGACTCGCATGCTATTGCGAGTTATACAACTAGATGGATATATACATCTTTATTTAACACAGACTAGTTTTTGTGTGAATATATAGATGTATCTATATATATAATTCACACACTGTGGCTAAAGATCTATATCTATATATCTATAGCTGTAAGTGGTGTGTCTGTTGTAAGACCTGTCAGTGTCACCCCATTAGGGAAGACGGATAGACGAGACAAACTGGGACAGAGCCAACCGCTCATCTCCTCTCTTCCCCTCCTCTCTCCCCTCCTCTCCCATCTCCTCCCCTCTCCTCTTCTCTCCTCTCCTCTCCATCAATCTGGCAGTATTTTCCATTGCTGTCCTCCTTTTCGTCGGCGAATCCTCTCCTCCACTTTTCATCTCTCTCTCTCTCTCTCTCTCTCTCTCTCTCTCTCTCTCTCTCTCTCTCTCTCTCTCTCAGCAACTCAGCCTTGGTCGCCCAGGGCCAAAAGTACAGGTATCTTGATCTGTCGGGCCGTAACAGAGTAGACTTGTCTCCGTGGCGACGACAATTAACAAGCCTCTGGGCTTGGAATTGTGTGTGTGTGTGTGTGTGTGTGTGTGTGTGTGTGTGTGTGTGTGTGTGTGTGTGTGTGTGTGTGTGTGTGTGTTCTTGTCAAGTCCCGCCCCCACAGTATCTCTCTCTCTCTCTCTCTCTCTCTCTGGTTTGGCGTCTGTCTGTCTCTCTCTCTATCTCTCTCCCCCTCTCTCTCTCTCTGGTTTGGTGTCTCTCTACCCTGTGGTACCAGTTAATCTTTCCTGCTGTCCGCTGTCGCGACACATGATCTCTGTGATATCCGTTGCCATGGCAGTAAGGATTGACTGATAGCCGCTCCCCCCTGCGGTCCGGACCAGGTGTGGGTGTGTTCTGCCCCCAGCAGGTGACGATGGTCTGGAGTCACGGCTCGTAGACTCCATAGCGGGCTGCATGATCGTTGCTATGGCAACCAGAAGATGGTTTCTGGGTAAATTCGTCACCCTTCGGATGAGATGCGGGGACGCATTGTTATGAAACAAGGCAGACATCAGTTACAGTTACTGTATGTATTTTATTAATTTAGTCAGACAAGATTGTTCTCTCTCTCTCTCTCTCTCTCTCTCTCTCTCTCGTTTATCTAATCAGGTACGAAGTGTTATGAACACAGCAGTAGACACCGAATGCCCCCCCCCCCCCCCCCGGGATGGGCACTTTACATTCAACACAAGAACCACAACCTCCTCTCTCCTCTTCCTCCTTCGCCTCCTCCTCTCCTCTCCTCTCCTCCCCCTCCTCCCCTCCGTCCTCCCCTCCTCTCAGACCATGGTCACAGAGAGTCTGGCACGGTAGACGCGGTCTCCTCTCCTCCTCCTCCTCCTCCTCTTCCTCCTCCTCCTCCTCCTCCTCCTCCTCCTCTCAGACGGTGGTCACAGAGAGCTGGGGGCTGTAGACCCGGGTCCCGTCGGGGGTGTGGGTCCCGGTGGCCAGCAGCTCCTGGATGGTGGCCCAGTGGTCCAGGATCCTCCTACTCCTCTTCCTCGCCTTCCTCCTCTGGCTCAGCAGCAGGATGTTGTCACCGGGGACTTCCTGCTGAGGGGGGTCGTCTGCGCCTCCTCCTGGCCGAGATGAGCAGCCCTCCCTGGGGAGCGAGGGGCAGAGGGAGGGGGAAGGAGGGGTCAGGGGTCAAAGTCAAACGCTCGGACCATTAGACTAGACCAGACTCTGAGCAAGGCTGAGGTAGTCTAGACCAGACCGGTTTAGACCAGGTCAGACCGGTCTGGGCTGGTCCAGCGGTCGCTCACCTGTGGCTGCGGCTGAAGTCCAGCCGGCTCTGCATCATGAACTCTCTTCTTCTGCGGTACTCCCTCGCTCGCAGGAGCTGCTGCTTCCTCTCCTCACGGCTCCAGTAGCGCCCCTGGTGGCCGACACACGTCAGTACACCTGTCAGTCTGTCAGGACACCTGTCCGTCTGTCAGCGCACCTGTCAGTCTGTCTGTAGACCTGTCAGTCGGTCTGTAGACCTGTCAGTCGGTCTGTAGACCTGTCAGTCTGTCAGCGCACCTGTCAGTCTGTCAGGACACCTGTACATCTGTACATCATGTGTGTCTGTAACCATCGTAATGTGTGCATGTATGAGTGTAACCACGTCAACGTTATTTGTGTGTTTTACCATGACAACGTAACGTGTGTGTGTGTAACCGTGGCAACGTAATGTGTCTGTGTGTGTGTGTGTGTGTGTGTGTGTGTCTGTGTGTGTACCTGCTTCATCTCGCTGGCCGCCTCCTCGTCGGTCGTCATGCCGCTCCGCTCCTCCCTGATCCTCAGCGCTCGCTCCTTCAGCAGCCGGTCCCGCACCGGGCGCCGGCTCACGTACCGGGTCCCGTTGCTGCGCACCTTCACCTGGACCAGGACCACAGGCTGGTTACCATGGTGACCAGGACCACAGGCTGGTTACCATGGTGACCAGGACCACAGGCTGGTTACCATGGTGACCAGGACCACAGGCTGGTTACCATGGTGACCAGGTCCACAGGCTGGTTACCATGGTGACCAGGACCACAGGCTGGTTACCATGCCCCACCCTGACCCCTAGACCTCCTGACCCTGACCTCTAGACCTCCTGACCCCCACCCTGACCTCTAGACCTTCTGACCCCCGCCCAGACCCCCACCCTGACACTGACCTCTAGACCTCCTGACCCTGACCTCTAGACGTCCTGACCCCCACCCTGACCCCTAGACGTCCTGACCCTGACCCCTAGACTTCCTGACCCTGACCTCTAGACCTCCTGACCCCCACCCTGACCCCTAGACGTCCTGACCCCTGACCCCTAGACCTCCTGACCCCCCTGTGTAGGTTCAGGGTGGTCTAGCCCGTGTGACACGTGTACTTTACCTTCCACTCCATTTGCGGCGAGGAGCTTGGGGGCGGGGCCTGGTGGGGCGGGCCCAGGGGGAGGGCCAATCCCAGACGAGAGGCTCGGCCGCGGGGGCGGCGCTGGTCCTCCAGACCTCCGGGGGAGCTGCACACGCTCCTGGGACTGGCTGGCCCGCCGCCCTCCCTCCCCTCCCTCCCCTCTCCTCCTCCCCCCCGCCTCCCCCCCAATGCGGGGGGCCGGTCCAGGTCCTGCCCCTGGTCCTGGACCAGGCCCTGGGAGGGCAGGGCCAGGCAGCTCTGGTAGCGCTCCAGTGGGGAGGTGAGGCTGTACATTCTCCTGCTGAGGTATGGGCTGGACTCTGCACTGCCCCCTCCAGGGCTGAGGGGGGCGCCACCTGCCGGTCACATAGGTTATAGATGTTATAGATGTCAGCCACCTGCTGGTCACATAGGTTATAGATTATATAGATGTTAGCCACCTGCTGTTCATAGATGTTATAGATGTTAGCCACCTGCTGTTCATAGATGTTAAAGATGTCAGCCACCTGCTGGTTATAGATAGCCTGGCTAACGACAGACCTCCATCCCTCCCCGTTCTGTGATTAGTTCCCTATCTCAGGCGAAAATCGGATCCATGGAATCCAGGCTGCCTATAACCTAGCCTGGGTATACCCAGGCTAGGTTATAGATGTTGTAGATGTTATAGATGTTAGCCGCCTGCTGTTGATATAGGTTATAGATATTATAGGTGTTAGCCACCTGCTGTTTGTATAGGTTATAGGTGTTAGCCACCTGTCGTTTGTATATGTTATAGATGTTAGCCACCAGACATGAGAAGGTGTAAAGGAAATCAAAGCATAGGGACATTCATTGATCACTTGTGAGGAGGACGCGGGTGTGTCTTACCTGTTCTGGGGCTCCGCCCACCATAGACCACGCCCCTCATTGAACTAGACCCCGCCTCTCTGCTCAAAGATCTGGTGATGAGGATGTTGAAGATGATGATTGACACACCATAGAATTTAGTTTCCAAATATTGAACAAGAAAGAACATAAAAGATCTGTTGTATAACGGTACAAAACAATACAAGTTATTCTCTATTGCTACCTGTTTCTATCCTCTTTGACTGAGGATCCCCTCCCCAGTCTGCTCTCCCACCTCTGCCCTCTAGTGGTCGTTAATCACTTCATGGTTCTTTAAAGGACAAACAAACGCACCTGAACTTAGAGGGTGTTGCAGGGGTGGAGCTAGAGCCCTGAGCTGGGCTGCTATTGGCTGTCTGGTACTTCCTGTAGCTGTTGGGCGAGAAGGAGCAGTGGAGGCTGGAGTGCCGCCGGGGGGTGAGGGGGGAGGTGAGAGAAGGAAGGCGTTTGAGCTGGAGGAGGAGAGGAGGGGGAGGGGACAACGCTCCTCTTCCTCTCCGCTCCTCTTCGTCCTCCTCTCGTGTGAGGGGCGGGATCTGCTCAGTGCTGACCAATGGCGTGGTCTGGCTGCTCTCTCCGGTGTTGTAGGCACTGGTGCTCTCTCGCTCATCCGCCCTCTCTCTCTCCGGCACCTCGTTGATGGCCGACAGCTCCTCCCGGGAATCTTCCTCGTCATCGTCGTCTTCCTCCATGTCTTCATCGTTGTTGTTGTTGTTGGTCAAACCTGGGAAGGTTTTTTATCAAAGACGGTAAAAAAACGTATCAATACTATTTCAGTTGAAGGGCTTTGAATAGAACAAGGACACAAAGTTGGGTGGAGGTGGAGGTTCCTGTGGGGAGAC
>NC_136941.1:4201124-4231124 GCF_949987615.1 Pollachius pollachius
CCAGATGGTGCTATGGAGAGATCTGCAGAAAACCCCTCCATGGTAACCATCCCAAGTAGAACACCTTACATAACGATGAACAACACTCCAGTCATCACCCACGGTTACCACAGGGGTTGTCATAGAAACGCATACAGGCACAGCCAGCTTGCATTGTCTGTCTGATCAGATAATCGGGTGGGGAACCCGAGGTGAACAGAGGGGTAAGCTAGGGTAGGGTTAGTTATGTTAGGGTTAGCTATGTTATGGTTAGTTAGGGTTAGCTACCTATGTTAGGGTAAGATAGGGATAGTGTTGGTTAGGGTTAGCTATGTTAGGGTCAGTTATGTTAGGGTATAGGGGTAGTGTTAGTTAGGGTTTGCTATGTTATGATTAGTTAGTGTTAGCTATGTTAGGGTAAGATAGGGTTAGTGTTAGGGTTAGCTAAGTTAGGGTATAGGGGTAGCTGTTAGTTAGGGTTAGCTATGTTAGGGTTTATCTATGTTAGGGTAAGAGGGATAGTGTTAGTCAGGGTAGACTATGTTAGGATTAGTTAGGGTTAGCTATGTGAGGGTAAGATAGGGATAGGGTTAGCTATGTTAAGGTAAGATAGGGGTATTGTTTGTTAGGGTTAGATAGTGTTAGTTAGGGTGAGCTATGTCAGGGTAAGATGGGGTAGTGTTGGTTAGGTCTAGCTTGCTCAGGGTTAGGGTAAGATAGTTGACGGGTTATTTAGGGTTAGCTAGGTTAGGGTTGAAAGGTGATGGTAAAAAAGGATTAGTTCGATTAGGGCAAGAAAGGGATAGTCTTAGTTAGGTTTAGCTAGGTTAGGGTTAACTTGGTGAAGTTAGATAGGTTAGTTAGGATAAGCTAGGTTAGGGTAACCTCGGATATAAGATAGGTTAGTCAGGGTAAGCTTAGCTAGGTTAGGGATGTTATGGTTAGAATGTAATGATTAGTTTAGACTAGTGGAAGTTACAGTTAGCTGTGTTAGGGTTGGATAGGTGATGATTAGTAATCGTTAGCTAGGTTAGGGTTAGACATAGTTAGGGTTAGCTAGGGTAGGGTTGTTCAACACTACATATTACATGCATAGATGGAATATTATTACCTGAAGTACCTAAATAAGTGATTATAAACATTGGTACTAGTCTCTGTGTCTCTGTCACTCTTTCTCTCTCTCCCTCTCTCCCCCTCTTCTCTCTCAGTCTCTCCCCCTCTCCTCTCTCTCTCTCTCCCTCTCTCTCTCTCTCTCTCTCTCTCTCTCTCTCTCTCTCTCTCTCTCCCGCTCTCTCTCTCATTGTAAGGTCCTCTCCTCTCATCTGCTGGATGTGCGGGTGCAGGGAGACATGCAGGCTGCACCACCAATGCAGCAAAGACTATGTAGGCTAGAGAGAGAGAGAAAGAGCGAGAGAGGGAGTGCGGTGGATGGAGGGATAGAGAGGGAGGAGAGAGAGGGAGAGCGGGATAGAGAGGGGGGAGAGAGGGGAGAAGGGACAGATTTAGGTTCTTCTGAATGTAGGCTGTGTCTCTCCTCTTTATCTCCTTCGTGTCTGACGTCATCACCGCCAGCCGACGTCAGCGTGTGATTGGACCATACGTCTCATTCTGACTCATTGGAATAAACTCACATATTATACCCCCCCTCCCCCCTCACCTTCTCGCTCTCTCAGCCTCCCCCCCCCCCCCCCCCCCCCACCCCCACCCCCCCTCTCACCTTCCCCCCTCTCCCCCCCACCCCCCCCCCCCACCCCCCCCCCCCCCCCCCACCCCCACCCACACCCATACACACACGCGCGCGCAGGTACACGCGCTCTCCGGTTAATCCCGAGCCGAGGAAGTGGAGGCCAAACTAATCATTAAACCCGCGGGGCTGCGCTAACCCGCGAGAGGGGAAAAAAAACGGGTCCGTCTCGCGCTCCTCCGCTGCGGTACCGGATGGCGCGCGGAGGAGGAGGAGGAGGAGGAGGAGGAGGCACGCGGCAGGTGCAGCAGCAGCAGAAGCGCGCGCAGGATGCTGATGAACGGAATCGGTGGCGCGGGGGAGCGCCTGTCCCCCCTCAGGTCCGTCATCTCACAAACGAATAAACGCTGAATGTAAACGTTAACCCGGTGCGCTACGGAAGGCGACAGAGGACACACTTCCTCCCGCGGGATTATATTTTATTTGCTGCCACAACCACATCTTCCCGGGCTGGTGGATACGATGATGTTGACTGAATGAATGATCATTTGTCGGACGGAATGAGTGAGTGAGTGAGTGCGTGAGTGAATGATTGATTGATTCGGTTTTTTAATCCGCCGTGACGTGTTTATCCGCCGCACGAGACGAGGGGTGACCGTTCATCTCGCGCCACGGCCTCGGCTCCACGCAAGGTCTCCGCACGAGCCGCCGCTCGTGTGATGTTCACGTGTCGCGGCGTGACGGTGCGTGTTTTCTCCGTTACCGTAAGGAGCAGAGCCCCACCGGGTGTTTGTACCGTGTGATCCCGCTCTGGACCCGGACTCTGACCCGAGTCCCCGGGTAACGGACCCTACGACGGACGTGAGGCGAGAGAGGACCCTGCCTCTAACCGTCAACACGCGGAACGGGAGGACGTCTTGTTGCTTAGAGACGGAGACACCGGCGGCGGCTCGAGCGAACCGTATGTAACACCGGGGGATGAGCGACACGGAGCAGCTGCCCTCTGCTCAAGCCACCATCTTTGGCATAAAGTGAGTGTGTGTGTGTGTGTGTGTGTGTGTGTGTGTGTGTGTGTGTGTGTGTGTGTGTGTGTGTGTGTGTGTGTGTGTGTGTGTGTGTGTGCGTGTGTGTGTGTGTGTGCGTGCGTGCGATATTATCTATCACACAGCTGTATAATTGACCAAATACAACAACATGGTTAAACACACACGCACGCACGCACGCATACACACATGCTGTGTTTATTTGATAGAACAAACTGAGTTAGAAAAAGATTGAAAGACACAGACTGAGAGTGAGAAAGGTAGAGAGAGGTTGAGATGAAAAGGGAGAGAGAGAGGTAGAGAGAGGTTGAGATGAACAGAAAGAGAGAGAGAGAGAGAGAGAGAGGGTGAGATGAACAGGGAGAGAGAAAGAGAGAGTGAGATGCACTGGGAGAGAGAGGGACAGGTTTTGGTCTATAGTGGTTCATTGAGGAATGTTAATGAAAGGAGAAACATATCTTGAGATCAAACACTTAAGATTATCTCCTCCCTCCTCACACTCTTTATCCCTCTCTCCCTCTCTGGGTGATCCTAGACTGAGAGGGAGAGAACAAGATAGAGAGAGAGGGAGAGAGAGAGAGAGAGAGAGAGAGCGAGAGAGAGAGAGAGAGAGAGAGAGAGATAAAGAAGGGAGGTAGTGAGAGGGACAGTGAATGATAAATAAGAACCATTAAAACACAGCACAACTCTGTGCTGGTGTCCCCTACTGTGCCGAACGAATCTAACTGTACCCGAAAGCTAACTGCACCATAAAGCTCATTGCACCCCAAAGCTAACTGCACCCCAAATCTAACTGCACCCCAAAAATCAACTGCCACTGAAAGCTAACTACACCTTAAAGCTAACTGCATCCCTACTCACTAACTGCACCTTAAAGCTAACTGCATTCCAAAGCTTACTGTACCCCAAAGCTAACTCCACATTAAAGCTAACTGCACCTTAAAGATAACTGCACCCCAATGCTTAATTTCCAAAAGCTAACTTTTCTCCAAAGGTTACTGCACCAATATCTAACCGTACCCCAAAGCTAAATGTACCCCAAAGCCAATTTCACCTAGTAGGTAAATGTACCACAAAGCTTATTGCACACAAAGCTGTGGGTACCCCACAGCTAAATGTACCCCAAAGCGTATTGCACCCAAAGCTATGGGTACCCCACAGCTAAATGTACCCCAAAGCTAACTGCAACCCAGTTCTAACTACCCAAAAATGAGTCAGACATCTCTGAATCTATTATCTACGGTCTAATATTATACCTTAGATTCATATCTGAAGTCTTCTATCATACCTTACATTAATATATAAGGTCTAATAGCAGACTTTCAAATCATATGTCATAGATATCACAGCAGACACTCAAATCTGGTTTAACAGGGTGTTTCGCTGTTTGGTTTCATATTTTCTCCGATCAATCCTGTTGCTGGAGGCGGTGATCTTTAAACTCTTAATTGGTGAACAGCGACCCCAACCCTGGCCAGAACGAGTTTTCTGTTCCTGAGCCGTTGGGGAGAGAAGCGAACACATCGAGTCTGGAGACCAACACTCTGAGGCTAAAGGTTTCAAATCTTCATGGTGTAGACTGGCCTCTAGAATTACTTATTAAACTCCTCTCCGCAAAGCACTATCTTTCTGCACAATTTACCCCAAAGCTAATTGCACACCAAAGCTAACTGTGCCCCAAATTGAACTGTACCCACAAGAACTCTTTTCCCCTATTAAGTGTACCCCAAAGCTAGCAGTACTTCCAAAATAGCTGTACCCTAATACTCACTCCCCCAAAGCTAGCTGTACCTCAAAGATATCCCTACCCAAAAGCAAACTTTAGCCCAAAGCGAACTACCCTAAAGCTAACGCTAGCCCAAAGCAAACTTTAACCCAAAGCTAACTACCCTAAAGCTAACGCTAGCCCAAAGCAAACTTTAGCCCAAAGCTAACTACCCTAAAGCTAACGCTAGCCCAAAGCTAACTACCCTAAAGCTAATGCTACCCCGAGCCATTAGCCAAGGAATTAGCATTGGTGCACCTTCATGATAATAAAGACGTAGACTAGAGGAGGAAGAGAAGATAGATGGGTGCTGGTTGGTGGAGAGAGGTCAATGGAGGAATATCTCTCTCTCTCTCTCTCTCTCTCTCTCTCTCTAGGTATGTTATGGGTTTCATGTCCTTGGATCCAGTTGGCCTTGTGTCATGTGACCTGACATACTGAAGGCTGGTCACCTTAATGAACCCAGAGGGGGGAGACAGGGGGAGGGAGACAGGGAGGTATGAAGACAGTGAGAGGGAGGGAGACAGGAAGGGAGGGAGACAGGCAGTGAGAGGGAAGGAGACAGGAAGGGAGGGAGACAGTGAGAGGGAGGGAGACAGGAAGGGAGGGAGACAGTGAGAGGGAGGGAGACAGGGAGGGAGGGAGACAGTGAGAGAGAGGGAGACTGGGAGGGAGGGAGACAGTGAGAGAGAGGGAGACAGGGAGGGAGGGAGACAGTGAGAGGGAGGTAGACAGTCAGAGGGAGGGAGACAGTGAGAGGCAGACAGGGAGAGGGAGAATGGAGGGAGAGACATTTAATTCAACATGCAATATGATAATGTGTTGGTCATGCCAATAAAGCCATTGAAATTGACAAGGACAGAGACAGAGAGAGAGAAAGAGAGAGAGGTCAACAATACATGCAATTAGAAACAGTAGAATGTCAACAGAGATAGACAAGGATCATCGACATTAGTAACAATCCAACTCAGAATTTCTCTCAGGCTCATTCTGAATCCGTCATGCTAGGGCTCAGGCTAGCGCTCTGGGTCAGGCTAGCCTCGGCTAAGGATAGATTTCAGGCTAGCTTAGACTAACTCTCACGTCGTCTCCAGACTAGGGTTCTGGGACATTCACAGATGGAACACAGCGCTCCTCTTGTCATTCATAGCTAAACCCGTTCTTCTCTTCTACTCGCTCCATCCTTGTTTCTTACTCCTCTTCTCCTCTGCTCATCTCTTCTCTCATTGGCTGTTCCCAGAAGGCATCGCCGACCCCGGGATGAGGAGCCTGGGACCTGACCTCTGACCTCTGACCCCAGTCCTGCTCATCGAGTTCCTGGGACCACAAGCTCCTGTTCCCCCTGACCAGTGGAGATCCTGTCCGACGGTAACCCCTCATGGTCTGGATACGTTGGACCAGACCCGGGTTAGGATTCATCTACTTCCTGTCGCCCGGCCGACAGTGTGGATCTAGACTTCCCACTTGGTTCTTCTCAGACTAGCTCCACGGGGCGAGACCCGTCTTCTGGACTGAACACTGGAACCTGAGCCGGCAGAGGAAGAGCCATGGAGGCTACATTCCTCCCACTCTCCCATGGACGGATCCCCTCTCCGGGTCTGACACCTCCGCTCCACTCCTCTCTCTGGAGCTTCTCTGAGCTTCTCTGAAGAGCACTGGGACATACAGACAGACAGACGTTTGTGCTGAGCTTTAATCTCCTCCCCGTATATACTTTCTTTCTTTACCCATCATGCATCTGAGCTCCACCAGGGAGGTGTGACTTCCTGTATGGGCAGCGCCCAGGAGCTGCTCTCCGCTCGGAGGCAACCAGACATGGAACAATCTTGATCGTCGAATCAGAACACCAGGACCACCTCTCCTCTCCCCCCCACTCTCTTCTGGTGGGGGGGGGGGTGAAGTGCTGTTTTTTTAGGGTGGAGAGCCTCCAGTATTTAGACCTAGAGTAGCCGTTTCTTAGAGAGTAGGCTTTAGGTTTAGGCGAGTCTGTAGCCAGTAAATCTAGCTAAGTTACTGTAGTTCATAGGTCCTTCTGCTTTGGTTAAGGTTACAGACTGCAGACTGTGTTTTGGTTATTTAACAGTAGTGCTTTGCCATTTGTTTGTATTGTATCGGTTCCTATATTGTGCAGTCACTGTATTTAGTGATTTACATAGTTCTATGGTTAGGTCTTTCTTTATAGACTCCTGTGTCGGCAATACTATACGTATGCATCGTTAGGAACTATTTTTCGTCTTGCTAAGAAGCTTAGAGCTGATCTTATGTCAGGGGATAGAGGACACTACCTCTAGATACTCCAGCTCACCTCTTTGCTGTCCTACACCTGAGCCGTTAGACCTGAGTCTAATCACTAGTCCAGCTAGCCATCATTTGAACCATCACTGAGCCCTGAGTGCAATCACCAGTCCTGTCCAGCTAGCCCTCCTCTCAGACATCATCTAGCCCTGAGTCTAATCACCAGTCCTGTCCAGCTAGCCTCGCTCTGACCATCATCTAGCCCTGAGTCTAATCACCAGTCCAGCTAGCCCTCCTCTCAGACATCATCTAGCCCTGAGTCTAATCACCAGTCCAGCTAGCCCTCCTCTCAGCCATCATCTAGCCCTGAGTTTAATCACCAGTCCAGCTAGCTAACCCTTATCTGAACCATCGAGCATCTAGCCCTGGTGCTCACGACGCTGGCTAGCTGTTCTCCTCCCCCTTGAAGGCCATCCTCTCGAGGCTCTGAACGTCAGAGTCTGATAGACCTTGGCTCGGTTAAGCCACTAGCGTGTGAGCCGCTAGCGTGCGAGCTAGCCGTCGCCCCGGCGATGGATGCCACCCACGGCGGCGGCGGCGGCGGCGCGGCGACGGCGGGGAGCCCGGAGAGCCCCAACCGGGCGGTGGAGTACCTGCTGGAGCTCAACAACATCATCGAGAGCCAGCAGCAGCTGCTGGAGACGCAGCGGCGCCGCATCGACGAGCTGGAGGTGCAGCTGGACCGGCTCAGCCAGGAGAACAAGGACCTGCGACTGGACCGCCAGCCGGTGGCTCCTCCCCCGGCTCCTCCCCCTCCCCCGGAGCCCCCGCTGGCTCCGCCCCCGCCCCCGAGCCAGCCCCCCTCCGTCGTCTCCTCCTCCTCGGTGGTGAGCAGGAGCCACCACCACAACCAGCACCCCGCCCCGCCCCTGCCCCAGGTCACCTCCTCCGTCAGCCTGCACCACCCCCACCACGCCCACAACGCCCACAACGCCCATCCCCCCCACCCCGCGCACCCCACCCACCCCACACACACCACCAACTCTGCCCACAACACCCACTCCGCGCACCACCCCCACCACCACCACCACCATCAGCAGCAGCACCACCCCCAGCACCACCTCTCCCACAACAGCTCCAACAGCACCACCACCACCGCGTCCCCCACCAACCCCGCCCCCACCTCCGTCTCCGTCCTCACCCAGGTCTCCCCTCCCGTCCCCGCCCCCGGCCCCGGCCCCGCCCCCGGCCCCGCCCCCGGCCACGCCCCTACCTCCATCCTTCGCCACGACCCCGCCCCCGTCCCTCCTCCGCCCCCGCCCCTCCTGCCCCCCAGGGAGCCGCGCTGCTCCAGCCGGGTGGGCCGCGCTCCCTCCACCAGCACGGGCACCAACACCAACTTTGTGGAGAAGGAGCGGGAGAGGTTGGAGCGCCTGCACCTCGCCGCCAACACCACCGCCAACTCCACCACCTCCAACAGCCACCCCCACCACCACCACCACCACGCCCACACCCTGCACCACCACAAACCGTAAGTACGCTTCACCCTTTACCTCTCACTGGCTCGGCCGGAGCCCCGGACCACTGGGGCTCCCCGGGGCAGACCCCCCATGGGAGGCCCACCGACAGACCCCCCATGGGAGGTCCACCGACAGACCCCCCATGGGAGGTCCTCCGACAGACCCCCCATGGGAGGTCCACCGACAGACCCCCCATGGGCAGGCCACAGACCCCCCATGGTGGCCCCCACAGACCCCCCCATGGGGAGGCCAAAGACCCCCATAGACCCCCCCATGGTGGGCCCACCCGCAGACCCCAGAGGTTCCATCTGAGTGTGTTGCTGTTGAGTACGCGTTAGTAACTCTAGCATTAATCCCGGGGCTGAATCAGTGAGATGGAGTTGTCTTCACCAAGGCCACGAAATGAGGTCGAGTTCCAGACTAGAGAGATCTTGGTCCCACCTGGGCTCCACTAGGAGGAGCTTCCTGCTTCCTGGTTGGCCTTCGTGTGGTCCCTGACGTCACGTGACCACCAGGCTCCTCCCATGAAGGTCCTGCTAGGCTAGAGGCGTGTGAACCACGTCAGGGAGTGACGGGAGGAGCTCCAGGGCTCCACTGTGTAGAGAACATCAGGGTCTGGGGGAGGCTCTGAGTCAGTGACTCTGTAGCTAAACAGATTAGCGTAGCGGGAACCCATTGCAAGTCAACAGCGATGTTGGTAGCTACACCTTGTAGCAGATTAGCCTTTCTGCCTTTAGTGCACCTTTTGTATTAGGTGTGTATTTGGTGTGTGGGTTTGGTGTGTTTTGGGTGAATGTTGGGTGTGTATTAGGTGTGTTTTAGTGTGGTATTGGGTGTGTATGGGATGTATTGGATGTGTTTGTGTGTGTGTGTGTGTGTGTGTGTTTATATGTAGATGTAAATGATTTTTTTAATCAACAACACCGTTCTCTACTCTGCACGCGCACACACACACAAACTCTGCTAGCTCCAGATGAAACGTGACTGGATCAATACTTCTCCGGGCGGTACATCATCTTCTTCATGCACCGATTATTGATCCTTTCTAATTTATGACCTGTCCTGCATCAGCGTCAATCGCTCTGATGCGGGACAGGCACTGTGGTGACACATGGTCACCATGGTGATGAGAACCACAGTAGTAACCTTGGTAACAGCCCTCAGTCCACTGTACAATGGTGGTAACTTTGCTGACCATTCCCACTGTTCTGCCTCTGCCCGGGATCTGTACCACCGTAGTAGCCATGACAACACTCCCTCATCCACATCTATCACCTGTCATGTATAACCCGCTGTAATCTATCTCCTATCAACCATCATCTATCAGCTATTATATATTACACATCAACCCTCCTCCATGACGTATCACCTATTCTCAATCATCTGTCAATTATCACCTATGACCTATCACATATATCAATCACCTATCACATTAATCTGTCACCTATCACATTAATCTGTCACCTATCGCATATAATACATCACCTGTTACCTATCACATATAATCTATCACCTATCACCCAATACCTATCATCCCATGCATCTTCTATGGTCTATCATCTCATCAAGCCGACATACATGTTCAGGTTTGCTGCTACTCTGTGATCGACGGAGTTCCCTGCCTGTCCTCTGATCTTCTCTGAACGTCCTCCCGGCCTCCCGTAGAATCAGAGCAGCTCACACGTGCACAGCCGGAGGGAGAGACATAGGTTCCACAGGTGAAACGACGCTGGTCCATTTGAATCACTCCAGTGGATCGCACACACACAGTCACACACACACACTCACACACACACACGCGCACACACACACACACACACACACACACACAAATGCATGCACACACACCAACACACTCGCACACGCACACACACACACACACACAGGCACAGACCTCATGCGCACATATGCATGCACACACTCACACACACACACACGCACACACACACACACACACACACACACACACACACACACACACACACGTGCCTACAGCGTGGTTCCCTGGTCTGATGTTTGTAAATCCACCAGGATGGACTCTGACTCCTGTCATTCTCCTCATCCATCCCTCCTCTCCCCTCCTCTGTATCATCCATCTGTCACTCCATCCCTCCGTCAGTCTTTCCCTCCGTTTGTGTCTTTGTTATATTTAGAACCATGGGAGCCCGTCCTGCTGCGTCGTCATGGCAACAGCTGCTAGGACCTGGAGGGGAGGGGGAGAGGAGAGGAGAGGAGAGAGGAGGAGAAGAGGAGAGGAGAAAAGGGGAGAGGAGGGGAGATGAAAAGAGGAGAGGAGCAGAGGGGAGAGGAGAAGAGAGGAGAGAGGAGGAGGGGAGGAAAGGAGGTGACAGGAGAATAGTTGAGGAGAGGAAGGTAGAGGATAGGAAAAGGAGATGATGGGGGAGAAGGAGAGGAGAGGAGGAGAAAGGAGGAAAGATCAAAGAAGGAAGGGAGAGCAGGGAGAGAAGTGATGTAAGATGTCTTTAGAACTGGGAACCACCCACATGAAAGATACATTTTGGTAGAGATGTTTTCTTCCATGGGCCATATTGCTTTGGCCAATGGAAGAGGCTGAGAAACAACACAGCCTTCCAAAACACCCCACCACCTAGGTCAAAGTTCAGCAGCTAGCTGCTGCTAGCTATGATGCTAGCAGGAGGATATGGCCAACAGTGTTGCTGGGGTAACAGAAGAACTGTATTTGGAACAGTGTTTCTCTGGTATTATTGCACGTGTTTCTATGGACACTATTAGGGTATGTTCAGAGTAGTGCATATATGGAGGCAATGTTATTGTATGTGTATTTAAAAAAGGGTTTCTATGGTTACAGTACGACGATATGTGTTAAGAACAGGATTTATATGGTCACCATATAATGGTATGTGTTTAGAACAGGGTTTCTATGGTACCAGTATTATGGTATGTTTAGAACAATGCATCCATGGGAACAGTATTATGGGATGTAGTTCCAGGTGAAAAATGGGGCCAGAGCGTGTGTGTGTGTGTGCGTGTGTGCGTGTGTGTGTGCGTGCGTGCGTGCGTGCGTTTGAGAAGAGAGGAGGGAGTCAGGGTCAGGGTCAGGGAAGGAGCTCCCTGCAGACATGACCCCCTGCAGTGATGTCATCAGAGGGGGACGCAGGACGGTCTGTTCTGACCTGGTTCAGCTGCTCTGCACCCAGTACACACACACACACGCACGCACGCACGCACACAAACGCACGCACACAAACGCACACACACAAACGCACACACACAAACGCACACGCACGCACACAAACGCATACACACACGCACACAAACGCACATACATACACATGTATGTACACGCGCACACTCACAAACACACGCACACGCATGCAAACGCATGCACACACTCACACACATTTTATTACTACCATGTTACTAGTATGTTAGTACTGTATAACTATATTAGGACTATGTTACTACTGTAGTACTTTGTCAGTGCTATGTTACTACTGTAGTAGTACGTAGTGACTTAGTAGAATGTTAGTACTATGTTAGTACTATGCTAGTACTATGTTAGTAGAATGTTAGTACTATGTTAGTACTATGTTAGTACCATGTTAGTAGAATGTTAGTACTATGTTAGTACTATGTTAGTACCATGTTAGTAGAATGTTAGTACTATGTTAGTACTATGTTAGTAATATGTTAGTAGAATGTTTGTACTATGTTAGTACCATGTTACTATACTGTTTGTACTAGATAGCATCTCGATTCCAAATCGGATGTAGAAACATATTTCTCTCATTTAAACAGTTCACTCCTCTGCTGGCGTCAAACCTCTGCAATATGATTCTGAATCCCCAGCATCCATAAGTTACATTCTCCTGAGAAATATTACAACTATTTTTCACACATCACAAGCATCACTCTCTCTCTCTCTCATAATGTCCGTGACATGGCTCATTTTGGAACACAGACACCCCCACACACACACACTAACTGTGTTCTTACGTAATAGATCTCGAAACAGCCTGTTGTACTACGATCTGTCTCTGTAGACCCAGAGTCTCATCTGGTCTCTCTCTCTCTCTCTCTCTCTCTCTCTCTCGCTCTCTCTCTCTCTCTCTCTCTCTCTCTCTCTCTCTCTCTCTCTCTCTCTCAGTCCTTCTTGCTCTCTCGCTTTGTAATCTAGGACTCTCTCTGTCTCACTCATTTTTCACTCTTTGTAATCTAGGTCTCTCTCTCTCTCTCTCTCTCTTTGTCTCTCTATGTAAGTCTAGGTCTCTCTCTCTCTCGCTCTGCAGTAGTGAATGGTGGAGCTCTGCAGTCGCGCAGCTACTGATCCTCAACACATTACTATGCTGCTCTGGTAGAGAGACCTAGCCTTCCACTAGGGAGAGAGATAGAAAGAGAAAGGGAGCGGGGAGAGAGAGAGAGGGGAAGAGAGAGAGGGGAGAGAAAGAGAGAGGGAGAGAGAGACCTACCTGGCTTACTACAGCAGAAAACATTAATGTCCTTATTGTGGGAAGTATAATATTGTTCTAGATAGGCATGTTCCAGTCAGGTAGCCTAGCTAAACCTGTGTTCAGTTAGCCTTTGTTAAGCTCTGTCAGTTAGCCTAGCTAAAGCTCTGGTCAGTTAGCCTATTTAAAGCTCTGGTCTGTTAGCCTAGCTAAAGCTATGGTCAGTTAGCCTAGCTAAAGCTATGGTATGTTAGCCTATCTAAAGCTCTGTCAGTTAGCCTAGCTAAAGCTTTGGTCAGTTCGCATAGCTAAAGCTATAGTCAGTTAGCCTAGCTAAAGCTCTGGTCAGTGAGCCTAGCTTAAGCGTTGGTCAGTCGATTTATCTAAAGCTGCATTCAATCAGCCTAGCTTAAGAAGAGTTAAGTTAGCCTGTCCAGCTATTCTTTTCTCAACAGGAATAAATTCCCCCTCGGGGATGATACAGATTCTTGAGGTTGAACTTGAAGCTGTCCTTAAGGATCTCCAGAATATAGTGAATGATAGTCCCTGATATTTATAGCCCCTTGTGATTGGTCAGCCGAAGGTCACACCATGTGAATAGAGATATTTTAAGTCCCTACAAATCCCAGCCCTCCTAACAGTTTCCCTTCGTCCTGTAACACCTGGGATGGTTAGTGGGGTGACTTGCGGATTGGAGGTTGTGGGTTCGAATCCTGACCACCAGGCAAGGCAGGTAGCGAAGTGGCTAACCCCTGTTGGATCCAGTATAGGGGGGACGCCCTTGTCTCTGGTGAAAGCAGACTCCCTGGGAAGTGAAAGCAAACATCTCCCTCCTCTTCTGCTCGTTAAGACGGTTGATTGTATCTGTGTGTCCGTCATCTCACCTCCCCCACCCACCGGAGGCTACACATGTCCCGCTTGATGCTAATGCTAACTGCTAATGCTACTATGGCTGAGACTGTGATGTTCACTGGAAGCTAACATCATTGTCGTCTCTAACCGTTGTGCTGACACTTTGATCGCATATTAATACTGTTTGCCATTTTGTTGTGTGCTCATACAAATAGTTTATAATTAAGTAAAACAAACTAACTGTAAGACTACTAATGCTTGTGTGTCATTTATGATGCTTATGTTATTAACTGTAAGTTATTCATGCTACTATTAACCATAACATTCTGCTCGTTGCTATGCTCAGCTTAGATTTATGCTTATACTAATTGTGCTTTTTTTGCTACTTATTGTGCTTTGTTTATGCTAACACTACTAGCTACAGAGTATGCTAACGGCTACATGCTGCCATTAATAGCGTGTGCTAAGCGGTTGCTGAAAGTGTGCCGGTGCTAGCTGTGCTAACAGTGTGTGTTTCTATGTGCTTGTGTCTGTTGTCTTTCTCTGTTTCTGTCCTGACTTTATTGTTCTCTCTTCTCTTCCTCTCCCTCTCCCTCTCTCTCTCTCTCTCTCTCTCTCTCTTCCTCCTTCTCTCTCTCTCTGTTTCTCTGTCAGGTCTTATTCCTCCTCCTCCACCTCTTGTCGTCCCTCCAACAACCCTACTAGCACCACCCCTCCCTCCTCCTCCTCCTCCTCCTCCTCCTCCTCCGCTCTGTACTCCAGTCTTCCTCCTAACAGCCACGCTACGTACCACCAGTACTGCTGCCCCGCACGCCTCCGCCTGCCCAAGCCTCCCTGCGCCCTCCCGCCTGCCAAGCACCCCGAGCAGGCAAGGTAAGGGCAGACAGACCCCTCTAGCACCTCCTCTAGCACCTCCCCCCAGCACCTCCCCCCTAGCACTTCCTCGTAGCACCTCCTCCTAGCACATCCCCCCTAGCACCTCCTCCTAGCACTTCCTCGTAGCACCTCCTCTAGCACCTCCTCCTAGCACCTCCCCCCAGCACCTCCTCCTAGCACCTCCCCCCTGGCACTTCCTCCTAGCACCTCCTCCTAGTGTCTCCTCCTAGCACCTCCTCTAGCACCTTCTCCTAGTATCTCCTCCTAGCACCTCCTAGTACCTCCTCCTAGCACCTCCTCCTAGTAAGTCCCTCTTGCACCTCCTCCTAGCACCTCCCCCTAGCACCTCCTCCTAGCACCTCCTCCACCAGTACCCTCCTAGTACCTCCCCCCAGCACCTCCTCCTAGAACCTCCCTCTAGCACCTTCCTCCTAGAACCTCCTCAACCTCCCTCCTAGAACCTTCTCCACCAGTACCTTCCTGGTACCTCCCTCTAACACCTCCCCCTAGCACCTCCTCCTAGGACCTCCTTCACCTTCTCCTAGAACCACCACCCACTCCCTTCTAGAACTTCCTCCCCCTCCCTCCTAGAACCTCCCTCCTAGATCCTCCTCCACCAGAACCCCCCATACGCAGCACGTCCACCTCCTCCTCTCCAGACTTAGGTCCTCCACCCCCCCCCCCCCTTCTGGGGCTGATAACACATTTATCTTAGATTCTGATGCCCCCACCACCACCATCACCACCACCTCCCCCAGGACCACCACCAGCTCCCGTTAACCTCCCCTCAAACCCCCCTCTCCCCCATTCCTCTCTCCCCCATCCTCACCCCTCTCTCTTCCGTCCCTCTCTCTCCCATCTTCACCCCGCTCGCCTCACTCCTCCCTCCTCGTCTTCTACCTCTTGACCACCAGACCTCCTGGCCAGGGAACGACTTAGAGAGGCTAATGCTAGCTATCTGTGTGTTGTAGCAGGAAACAGCAGAGAGGCTAATGCTAGCTATCTGTGTGTTGTAGCAGGAAACAGCAGAGAGGCTAATGCTAGCTATCTGTGTGTTGTAGCAGGAAACAGCAGAGAGGCTAATGCTAGCTATCTGTGTGTTGTAGCAGTGAACCGCAGAGAGGCTAATGCTGGCTAGCTGTGTCGTTGCAGAGCAGCTAACACCCGAGTGCCTTTGCTCTGATCCTTGTTCTGTTTGCAGAATCAGAGCTGACACGCTTTCTCTGCTGTGTGGGAGGAAACTTACACTGCAGGAGAGACAGAGAGGGAGGGGGGGGGGGGGGGGGGGGGGGGGGTAGAGAGAGAGAGAGAAGGGGAGAGGGAGGGAGAGAGAGAGAGAGAGAGAGAGAGAGCCATGCACTGCAGAATAGAGAGGGAAAGAGAGAAAGTGTGTGTGTGTGTGTAATGAATATATATGTAGCCTATAGATTTATAATATGTTACAAAGTGGTGATGTCATGTAGGTGTTCAGCATCTCAGATGTAAACAGAACCCTGAAAAGAAACTGCTGCACCAAGCAGACTAACTAACCCTCCCCCAGCGCACACACGCACGCACACACACACACACACACACACACACACACACACACACACACACACACACACACACACACTGTGTGCGTGCGTGCGTGCGTGGTTGTGTGATAATGACTGTGTGTTCTACTAAACGACTGAATAAATGAGTCTATTAAATGTTCTTTGGACAGGTTAAAAGCAGCAGTCAGATCCAGACCGTAGCGAAGCGTTAAACATTAGAGTTAGCGCAGTGTAGTGAAATGCTATCCATCTCGTTCCTCCTCTCATACATACCTCCTCTTATCTTCTCCACTACATCTCATGTATGTTGTCTCTGAGTGGTTACCTGGTAACCGGCCTCATACATCCCATAATAGACCCTTTCCACGCAGGAAGTTCCCCTCACAGACATGTTGCACTGCCTAACACTACTGACCTCTAGTGGCCACACGTAGAACTTCACTTTTATTTTATTAACATAAAACTCTTAAGCATGATCTTATACTGTGACTATTACTGGACTAGCATTCTCTTCTTTTTTCTGTCCCTCCTCCTTCCATGTCTTTTCATTGTACGTATGTACGTATGTATATATGTATCTATCTTTCTATCTTTCTATCTATCTATCTATCTATCTATCTATCTATCTATCTATCTATCTATCTATCTATCTATCTATCTATCTGTCTATCTCACTGTCTGTCTGTCTATCTGTCCGTCCGTCTGTCTGTCTGCCTATCAGAGAGGAGGAAGATGATGACATCGCCCATCAGTTCTGTTGTCCAGCTTCAGAGTGCAGTAGCCCCTCCTCTAGGTAACCAGGGGCAACCGCCAGCCAATCCCCTCCCCACTCGGTAACCGGGGGCCGTAACCGAGGGCCCGCCCTGTCTCCATAGCTGCTCCTCTCGGCCCAACAATCAGAACACAGCGACTTTGAAGACTATCAGAATCCGACCAGGTGAAGAACTGTCCACGGGGCGCAGTCTCGCGCGGACGGAGGAACTTTGTTTATCGAACTCTTTAAAGTATTTATCTACGTGAAGAAAATCATGACAGTTTACTGCACAAGGAAACAACTCCCTCTTCTGAAATAAACCAGTTCTCCTGAGCCACCCTTGAATCCTAATGCTGAATCCCGGTGTTGTGGTCTGAGTGGAGTGAGGCGGCCTAGACCGGCTGGACTCGGAACCCCACCTGATCCTGGTTCAGCAGAGTGCCGCCACTCAAACGGACAGTGTTTTGTGCATAATGTAAACAGCATGAACTTAGTTCTCTTCCTGGAAACCAACTCAGACCCTCCTGTCCATCGGTGTTGTTCGGAACGGGGGTCCTCCCCCTCTGTGTCCCAGCATGAGCCCCCCCACCCAGCCCATCCACCCACCCAGAGCTCTCTCTGCACACCGTTTGGCCAAGCTTAACTTAGCTCAACCGAGCTGAACCAGGCTAGATCTAGCCTAACAAAGCTAGACCGAACTGAACCTTGCTACACCAAGCTGAACCTAGCAGAACCTAGCTAAATGAGGATAAACCGAGCTAGACCTAGCTGAACTTAGCCTGACCAAGCTAAACCAAGCTAAACAAAGAAACAAAACGAAGGCGTCTTCGCCCGGCTAGCTTTCTGGAAGTCATTGTTTCACTGAGCTCATTCTTTCACCATGGCTACTATGTCCAGTATTCTGGGAGTCAGCATCAATTTGAACCTACTGAAGTTCAAGTTGAACAAACCCTGTGTGTGAAAGGCTCTGGTCTGGGCCTACCTGCACTCCATTGCACCCTAACCCTACTGACAAAGACCAGGGTCCAAGGTCCTCCCGGAAGGTTCTAGAACAGCCCATCGATTGGTCAGTGCCACACCCTGGGTCACATGGTCCCCCCCTCCCCCGTGGCCGACGTCGTGGGTGTGGGTGTGATACCGGAGACTCTAAGGGGTATCACAGGGGTATGAGGGGGTCTGGTACCGTGGGAAGGCTAAGGGAATCGGACGGGTGCCCAAGAAGCCGAGAATCGGAGATGGAAACGAGCGAGGGAGGAAGAAATGCACCACAGAGAGAGATGGATGAGGAGGGACAGATAGAAAGAGAGAGCGATGGATGGAGAGAGAGACAGAACGAGAGAGAGAGAGAGAGAGATGGAGACAGAGAGAGAGAGAGAGAGAGGATCCAGAGTCCAGCTCTAGCTTCTAGTCCGGGTGCTTCAGGTCCGCACAGCCTGAGGAGGGGGGGGGGGGGGGGGGGGGGCAGAGTGGTCTTCTCCCCCCCTGTCCCCCCAGGCGACCCTGATCCCCCATGTTGTACGGTGGGCTCCCCCACAGGCGTAGACCTCCCGTTTCCATGGTTTCCCCGTAGTCAGGCCAACGGTGCTTCCCCCCCCCCCCCCGACGCCCGCGGCGTTCGCCGCTCCGCTCGCAGGAAGTCGACGTTTATACCTTGAAGCACTTTGTATTTCTACCGTAGCATAGCGGCAGGGAGGGGGGGGCGTGTCCCCTGCAGTGATTGGCCCCCTCTTGACGAATCACGAGGCTCCTCTTGTTGTCTCGGTTCAACCTCTGGGAGGTTCAGAGGAGCGTTGAGGACAGCAGCTGGAGGGCAGAAGCAGATGCTTGGAGCCAGCAACTCGGCTGTAGACCCTCACAGCTGACCTGCACTGAAGGAGTTTGTTGTATGTTTGCTAGTGTTCTGTGTTGGCCACTATGAGGCTGATAGGTTGGTTAAGGTAAGGGGAGGTAGTGTGATGATTAAAGTGTAAAGTCCTCTTCTACTGGGTTCTCCTTATCCCACAAGAACCCTCAACTGGTCTGTTCGGCCCGTTTCAGGTGGTCAGGTGATCAGGGCAGGTCAGGTGGTCAGGTCAGGAGATCGGGTCAGGTGGTCAGGGGATCAGGTCAGGTGATCAGGTGATCTGGTCAGGTGATCGGGTGATCTTGTAAGGTGGTCAGGTGATCAGGTTTGATCCCAACGTCCCATAGGTCATGTGATCTGATAATCAGTAGAGGGATGGGAGGTCTGAGCAGTTGTAGAGAGAATCCTGATGACTGTTACAGTGCACGGTAGACACAAACCCACATAAACGCACACACTGCTACACAAACACACACATAGAGGAGCTGTGTTCTCTTGACAAGAAGGACAGATGTATTTGTGGGGAGGAGACCTGTTGATGAGGAGAATGACCTGTGTTTTCCTCCCTATTTGTCCTCTACGGCATAACACAGGAGGAAAGAGTAGATATTACAGATATTACACTGAAAGTATTCACGTTTTGAGTCAAATGGGGGAGTGACATGTTTCGGATCTAAACTGCGTTCAGAATTGTTTGTCGCCACAGTGAGGAGGAGGTATGTTTTGAATAAGGAGTGCATGGCTGCTCTCTCTCTTTCTCTGGGTCTCTCTTTTTCTCTCTCTCTCTTTCTCTCGGTCGCTCTCTTCTTTTTCTCACTCTTTCTCTTTCTCTCTCTCCTCTCCTCCTGCTATAGACTAAAACACTCACCATGCTAACGGTATAGCTCACATCTCGCTAAAATAAGCTAAGGCTAACTAGCTTTTCAAACTACACACAACCAGGATACTAATCCTTAATTTTAATATCTTAACACTACAGCCCCTCAGATAACATTACCAGGTCAGATACTAGTAACATGTTCAAATACTACCTATCACTACACAGCCCCTCATAGAACCATCAACAGGTCACATACTGTTAACATGTTGAAATACTCCTCATAGAACCATCAACAGGTCAGATAATATTAACATGTTTAAATACTCCTCATCGGAACCATCACCAGGTCAGTTACTAGTAACATGTTTAAATACTCCTTACCTGAACCATCACAAGGTCAGATACTATTAACATGTTTAAATACTAAAACTCTTCCCTTATGGAAGGATGCTTAAATACTGATATTTTTTTATCAACACAGAGCACTGCTTTTACATTTCAGGAAGTATATCTTATGATAAAATTATATTTTAGCAATATCTCCCAACTAGATGCCAAAAAAGCTAACAAATGATGCTAGCTGGAGAAAGTTTTATCAGAAGCTATGTCCTTGGTTAGCAGCATAGGCTAATTAGGTGCAGTTTCTGAATGAGGTAGCTAGCCTGAAATCACTCTTGTTTCTCATTGGAGCTACTGATTGTAGATGTTTTTCATATTCTCCGTTTGTCAGCTCAATGGACAGGTGTTTACTCACACAACGCACCAGCTACCGTAGGAATACTCACTACTGAACCGCAGCCTGACCCACCATCCATCTGGGCACCAGGGGCCATCGTCCCTGACCTTGACCCTCAAGGTTGAAAGATTAGAGGTCACTTCTCTACAGTACTGATTGCGGTGCTTTAGGACAGACCTTATGTTTCTGCTGACCACAAGTTTTCATCTTTGCTCTTCCCCCCCTTCACCTGAGAGAAAGGTAATATGGGATAAACTGAGGATAGCTGGGATTAGGTGATGCTAGTTGGGGCTAGCTGGGATTATCTGATAATAGTGGGGGCTATTTGAGGAGAACTGAGTCAGCAACACATCAAACTACACACTTCACGCTCTCTCTCTCTCTCTTCTACCATTGATCTAGCCCTCGCTCACCCAACATGGCTGCTGATTACCCAGGGTGCACCTGAAAGACCTGTATCCACAAGTTCAAGTGGCGTAGCGGTAACCATGGCAACTATAGGTTGTTGGAGTGTGGGAAATAATGATCAGAGATGGACAGAGGACAGATGTCCTTAAAAACACAAAGGTCATCACACTCACATACACACCAAACACACTAAACCCACACAAACACACACCTAACACATACACACATACACTCCTTACACACACACACTCCTAACACATGCACACCTACAAATACACACCACACAAACCAAAAACACACAACACATCACAGACACACCAAACA
Source organism: Pollachius pollachius (assembly GCF_949987615.1). Taxonomy (NCBI): domain Eukaryota; kingdom Metazoa; phylum Chordata; class Actinopteri; order Gadiformes; family Gadidae; genus Pollachius; species Pollachius pollachius. The sequence goes on from NC_136941.1 coordinate 4,221,932, forward strand.
CATCACACACACACACACACCACGCACCCATACATATCAACACACAGAGACACTCTTTGGTGGTTTTGTTGCAATGACTTTTGTTTTCCTGCTTCTCTAACTTTACTGCTCAGTTTAAATATCTGTTCCCTCTTTCGTTCTTTCTATCCTTTCCCTCTCTCCATCTTCTCTCTCTCTCTCTCTCTCTCTATCCCTTACTCTCTCTCTCTGTCTCTCACTCTCTCTCTCCCCATCCCTAACTCTCTCTATGTCTGTGTGTATTCCATAATGTAAATATTGACAGTCACTCTTAAGTCTGTTGAATTTATTCTTATGTAAAATAATAAAATAAAAGATTGATCATGGATGATATACAATATATTAATAAAGTATGAAATATAAAAGAACTCTATTATCCAATGAAACAACGGGAATGTATTATGATGGCGATGTGGAGACAACCGCTCAGAACTGTTGTGATTATGATGATGTCATGATGATGATGATGATGTCATAGAGATGACGAACGAGGAAGATTAAAAGGATGATTCTAAAGAAAGACCACCTGATTGGTTATTACTCCCCCCCCTCCTCCAAACCTAACTGTACCTTGTACGCCGCCATGGCAACCATATCATGTCCACATTACGTTCGTGTTATCTCGTTATGCTCAGATTATGTCCGTTATGTTGATGTTATGTGCATGTTAACGCTATGTTTACGTTAATGTTCTGTTTATAAGGATATTGTGTTACATTACGTTCATGTTATGCTATGTATGTTTACATGATATTCATGTTACGTCCATGTTAAGGTCATGTCATGTTGAGGTTATGATTACGTGATGTCTGTGTGATGTTCATGTTATGGTTACGTTATGATCCTGTTATCATCATGTTTATGTAAAGTGCATGTTATGTTATGTTTCCATTGCTGTTATTATCAGGTTACATTAAGTCATGTTTTTTTCTGTGTTATGTTATGGTAGTGTTATGTTATAGGTTATGGTTCTGTTATGTTTTGTTATTGTAGTTGCGTTATGTTATGTTTTGTTATTGTGGTTGTGTTATGTTATGTTGTTCTCACTTTCTACGGAGCGTCTTTCATATATCACGTCATGTTTTTTTTATGTTATGGCCGTGTTATCCTTATGTTTTGTTATGTTATGGTCTTGTTATCCTTATGTTTTGTTATGTTATGGTCGTGTTATCGTTATGTTTTGTTGTGGTTGTGTTATGTTAATTTTGTGTTATTTTTATGTTACTGTCAATTTATATTATTGGTATGTTATGGTTTTGTTATGTTTGTGTTATTGTAATGTTATTGTCTTTTATGTTATGTTATGTCAGTGTTATGGTCGTGTTATGTTATGTTTGTGTTATTGTTATGTTTTTGTTTTTTATGTCATGTTATGTCAGTGTTTTGGTCGTGTTATGTTATGATAGTGGGTCGAATAGAGAGATGTGTATGATAAGGTTCAGATCCAGCATCTTTGGTTCAGATTTGAAATCAGAGGGTTATTTTATAAAACCAGACAAAGCCTTTCCACCAGGATCCTACCGGCCACACCTCACTTCCTGAGGGAACAGGAAGAGGAAGTAGGGGGAACAAGTGGGATGATGTTGGCATGACTAACGGTACTTGGACATGCGGTAATGTTGCTAACACAAGCTACTAACTTATCCTCATGCCTCACTTGATCTAACAAATTAATCTTTAACCTGTGACCTTGTCTGTCCTACCCTGTTGTGTTTACTGGGACATTAATGCTTCCTAGGAGCAACCTTACTGTGCACTGAAGCAAACACGACTGTTGCTAGCTTCTCTTAGGGCTAGCTTCCCCTAGGGCTAGCTTCCCCTAGGGCTATCTTACCCTGGTACTAGCCTACCCTAGTGCTAGCTTGCCTACGCCTAGCTTACCCTAGGGCTAGCTTGCCTAGTGCTAGCTAAGCATCACGTGTGTGCTCTTGCTACCATATGTGGTTCTAGTCAACCTAGTTTGGCTAGCCTTACTATCTCTCGGGGGTTTTAGTCGTTTTGCTACAGTAAGAAAGACTGAAAGAGCTAGTACTGCCAGCTGTATAGGATCATCTATCTTGACATATTTGCGATAGATGCAAGTAGCAGACAAAATAATGATTGTTCCAAATTGTGGTAAAAAATACTGTACTCCTTATTGACAGACTTCTGTATTGACCTGTCTCGGTCAATGAATGTAAATTGCTGTAATCAAGTATAAACCTAACTTGCGATCAACTTCACTGATAAACGGAAGTCCCATGTTTGAGGATGGACAGATGATAAGATGATCTGTTCCGTCTCGGAGGCGAGGAGTTAGAACCAGATGGTTGGTTGTGCTCATTATTCACCCTGCGGAAACGCAGCACCCAGCTACAGCATGGTTTAAACTGGCTCAGTCTGCTTCAACCTGGTTAAAACTGGTTCGGTCTTCTTTAACCCGGTTTAAACTGGCTCAGTCTGCTTCAACCGTTTAAACTGGTTCAGTCTCCTTTAACTTTGTTTAAACTGACTCAGTCGGCTTTAACCTGGTTTAAACCGTCTCAGTCTGCCTTAACCTGTATTTAACTGGCTCAGTCTGGTTTGACCTGGTTTAAACTGTCTCAGTCTTTTTTAACCTGGTTTAAACTGGCTCAGTCTGCTTTAACCTGGTTTAAACTGGCTCAGTCTGGGAGTAGCTTGGAGATGTCTGTTGGGTAAAGTTAAATCATAAACACAGTGCTGTGTGTCTGTAAATCTACATGAATGCAGGTAACTAATAATTATTCATAATTTGCTGACTTACCAGCCTGTCTATCTGTCCGTCCGTCTGTCTGCCTGTCAGTTATTAGGTTTGTCCATTCATCCGGCTGTCTAACAATTTGTATGTCTGTCTCTCTCACTGTCGATTGCTCATTGTCTCAATGTCTGTCTGTCTGACGATCCTTCTCACTGGCTGTCTCTGTCTGTTTGTCTGTCTGTCCATCTCACTGTCTGTCTACCTGTCTCTCTGTCTGTCTGTCTGGCTCGCAGGTCTCCAGGTGTTTGACGGGCCGTCTGGCGTTTGAGTTCCATCCCAGCGATTCAGTTGTTTTAGGGACATCCCTCTCCTTCATTCATTCACTCAGGCATGAAGGACGCTGGGAAGGCACACCAACTCCGGGTATCCGTGGTAACCCCTCCCCTACATGCCATAATATGCAGCTCCTCTACCTGTGTCTATCTGAACAGTGTGGACGTCCCGGGTGGCAGGCGGCAGCGAGTGTATTACTTTATACAACGTGATGTTATGTATCTCTGTTTAAATAAAGATCCAGAGGTGATCTCACCATGGTCATGCTGAACGTTTAGGTCCACTAAAGCGTCACACCGTCCCGCTCTGTCTCCATGCGGCAGCCTCGGAGAACACTGGCGCTTTCGTTGTTCTAATGTTGTCATTTGGGGTTTAGGAGCAGTAATGGGTGTACAATCAGCCTGCCACTGCAGCAGCACTGCAGTGTCCTACAGTAGTACTGCAGTATCGTACAGCAGTACTGCAGTTTCCTACAGCAGTACTGCAGTATCCTACAGCAGGGTAGTATATCAGAACATTCCACGTGTAAGCTGGTGCGCGTGTGAGCGTGCGCGTGTGTGCATACATGTGTGCGACTGTGTGTGTATGTGTGTGTGTGGGTGTGTGTACCAGTGCGCACAACAAGGTAAATGTAAGGAGTAGAGTGAGAAGATGCAATAAAGAACACACAGACACAAATCCAACTAAAATGCACTCCTGTGTGTTGTTCAGCTAACACCCACATGCACACACATCCAGCTAAAACACACATGCACACACATCCAGCTAAAACACACATGCACACACATCCAGCTAACACACACACACACACACTCAAACACATACAGCTAACACACACATAGATACCACACACACACACACACACACACACACATCCAGCTAAAACACACACACACATCCAGCTAAAACACACACACAGCAGCTCGCACGTGGAGTTAGGCTGTCAGATGAGCAGCCATGCAGATAGAGAGAGAGAGAGAGAAAGGAGTGGCAGGGGGCGAGAGGGGGGGGAGATAGAGAGAGAGGAGGGAGGGGACAACAGGCGATGGGAGTGGCAGGGGGCGAGAGAGAGAAAGGGGGGGAGAGAGAGAGGGGGGGGGGAGAAAGAGAAGAGAGGGAGGGAGGCGGAGAGGAAGCAGCAGAACAGAGAGGACGAGTGAGGCAGGGTTAGTGCAGCTGTGTGTCTCTCTCTCGCCTGGATTCATCTATTGTCCTCCACAAGGTAAGACATGCTGCATCACTGGGGGCTGTGTGGGGGTGTGTGTGTGCGTGCCCACGTGTGACGTGCACAAACACTATTGTATGTCCCAGATGTATTTAGAATTCCAAGTTCATGTGATTCTTTGTCTGTCTGTGAGTGAGCGTTTGTGTGAGCGTGTGTGTCTGAGTGTGTGACCATGTCTGTGGGTTTGTGTGTTTGTGTGTGTGTGTGGGGGTGGGGGGTAAGCATCTGTATGTGTGTGTGTTTGAGCATGTGTGTGTGTCTGTGTGAAAATGTTTGTATGTGTGTGTGTGAAAATATGTCCGTGTTTGAAGATGTGTGTGTGTGTGTGTGTGCTTTACCTGTATATCACATCAGCTTCCACTGGCAGGTGTGAGCTATATATAGCTGGTAGCCAAAATGTGTGCATTTGTTAGCATGCGTAGCTCCTGTACTCCTACAGCGTCTCCTGGTCCTGTGATGCTCCTAGCCGTGCTTCCCTAGACTCGCACCTTCTGAAGAACAACTAGATCAAAAACCATCAGACCCGCTCCCATTCATTCCACTTACTTCACTCTTTGAATATTTTGTACCAGACACAATGCAGCGCAGTACCACCTGGTACTGGTCCTACTGGGAGCTTACCACTACAACCACAGTCTGCTACTGGTTATACTGGGAGCTTACCAGTACAAGCACAGTCGGCTACTGGTTATACTGGGAGCTGCTCAGTGCAAACACAGACTGCTACTGGTTCAACTGGGAGCTTACCAGTACAAGCACAGTCTGCTACTGACTATACTGGGAGCGTACCAGTGCAAGCACAGTCTGCTACTGGTTATACTGGGAGCTGCCCAGGTCAACTCCATTATTCCACTGGTTCTACTGGAAGCTCCAACAGTCTCCTACTCTTTATTTTCCTCCTCCTCCTTCCATCTGTGCGTTGCGTGTTCTGCGTGGGTTGGACAGCGCTGGTGTAGTTAGATATTCGGCTGCGACATGGTGTTCCGCGGGGAGAAGCATGTTGCTAATCCTCTGGTTATCAAGGAGACAGCCTGGCTAACTCAAAGGAGTTAGCGTGCTAAAGATAGCTAACCGCCATCCTGCCCGAGAGCAGGTGCATTGAAGTGTTAAGGAATCCGAACAAGCTCGTGTTCAATAATTTAGCGTGTGTGCTACTGGGACGTGAGCTTCAGTCTGCTACTGGGACAGAGTGGGGGGGTTGTCCCACTATCAGGTCCCAGTCTCTGAATCTAGCACGGGCTCACGGTTCATTACCAGACTGCCCGCTCAGTAATACCTCATCAATAACAACGATACCAGATCGATAATGACTGAAGTGTTATGAAGAGAAGTGTGTTTCTTTATGCGTCGCTAAAGTCTTCCACCTACCTAGCGTCTCTGGAGGAGAGAGCTGGTCTCTGTCGCTCACAGGTTGGGTTACACATCACCGTGAATGAGTGTTGGATGGTGAGAACAATATGGTTATAAATATAGCTTTCACACTTTTCCCGGAGACATTTTGAGATAAAGCGGGTAAAGGAATACTAGGCTGTGTTCCTCGCTGTTCTCTGACTCTGAGGCTGACTAATGAAGTGGGATTTTTGGTCATCAGGTAGTTGTACTAATTGTATTATTCTCCTTGCTTTCACACATAGTGCCATCGGAGTGTTTAATGCTCAATCCATACATCTCCCCTTTATCAATATTCATAATCGAGATGCTGGAGGATTCCCAGAGGATAGGGAGGGAGGGAGAGAGAGAGAGAATGAGAGAGGTAGACACAGGGTAGTGGGAATAGCAGTGGTAGCCGAGTAAACTAGTGGTGGCCCAGTAAGCTAGTGGTGATCAGTAAGGCCCAGTAAACTACTGGTCACCCAGCAAACTGTTGGTGACCAGTAAGGCCAAGGAGTGGTGGCCCAGTAAGATAAACTAGTGGCGACCAGTAAAATCATTGGTAGGCCGGTAAAGTGTAAATGGTGTTAACTCTTTACAAAGAGCAGGCAGCTGTATTCAGTATTCAAATCAAGTCTTTAATATTCACATCAGAGCCCAGAGAGACCTCTGACTCTCTCTCCCTCTCCCTCTCTCTCTCTCCCTCTTTCTGTCTCTCTCTCTCCCTCTCCCTCTCTCCATCTGACTCTCTCTCCCTCTCCCTCTCTCTCTCTCCCTCTTTCTGTCTCTCTCTCTCCCTCTCCCTCTCTCCATCTGACTCTCTCCCTCTCTCTCCTTCTTACTCTGTCTCTCTCGCTCCCTCTCCCTCTCTCTCTCTCCCTCTTACTCTGTCTCTCTCGCTCTCTCTCCCTCTTACTTTTTGTATCTCTCACTCCCTCTCTCTCTCCCTCCGACTCTGTCTCTCTCTCCCTCTCCCTTCACTCTCTCCCTCTCCCTTTGACTCTCCCTATCTCTCTCACTCTTTATCTCCCTACATCCCTACATATTCAGTATATTTGATTCACATTCAGTAATTAAGCAGATGTTTTTTATCAAAGGTGACTTTCAGTTAATTCACATAGATCAGGCATCACCCTAACTGCTCTGCTATCCTGCCCCATTTACACGAACACACACACACACACACAGACACACACACACACACACACACACACAGCCAGACACACACACACACACAAAGACGCATGCACACACAACCAGACACATAAAGACACGTATACACACACACACACACACACACTCATACACTGAGTGTGCAGCTGTCAAGCTGAGGGGAGAAGGTTCTGTGTATTCAGCAGACCTCTCATCCTAACAGGAAGTACCTGGTTTTGACCTCTAGAGGTCACTGTGTCCTCACATCACACATCCCCAGACCTGCCTCAGGCTAGAGACTGCTCTCCGCTTCTGTCTTGTTCTTGGAGAACATTATCTGGTCGTAGGATCTATGGAGAACCTTATGATGTCAAATGTTGTCTTCGATGGAGAATGTTATGAGGTCATGTCATTTGTTCCCTGCAGTGAACTAATGACATGACATCATATCACTGGAGCAGCCTGTGATATGATGTCTGGAGCAGTCAGTGATATGTCATGTCAGCAGCCTGTGATATGATGTCATGACAGCAGCCAGTGCAATGATGTCATGTCAGCAGCCTGTGATAGGATGTCATGTCAGCAGCCTGTGATATGATGTCATGTCTCTGGAGCGGCCTGTGATATGATGTCATGTCAGCAGCCTGTGATACGATGTCATGTCTCTGGAGCGGCCTGTGATATGATGTCATGTCAGCAGCCTGTGATATAATGTCATGTCTCTGGAGCGGCCTGTGATATGATGTCATGTCAGCAGCCAGTGATATGATGGCATGTCAGCAGCCTGTGATATGATGGCATGTCAGCAGCCTGTGATATGATGTCATGTCAGCAGCCTGTGATATGATAGCATGTCAGCAGCCTGTGATATGATGGCATGTCAGCAGCCTGTGATATGATGGCATGTCAGCAGCCTGTGATATGATGGCATGTCAGCACCCTGTGATATGATGTCAGGTCTCTGGAGCAGCCTGTGATATAATGTCATTTCAGCAGTCTGTGATATAATGTCATGTCAGCAGCCTGTGATATGATGTCATGTCTCTGGAGCAGCCAGTGATATGATGTCATGTCTCTGGAGCAGCCAGTGATATGATGTTATCTCTCTGGAGCAGCCAGTGATACGATGTGCTCTGTGAGGGATCATATTCGACAGTGTGACGTGAGTTCAACATGCAGGCAGTGAGATGTTCATCGACCGATCAGAATCCTCCGTAGACAATGACTGAATCCAAAACTTTATTCAAGCAGTACGGAGTGGTTTGGAGTTCTGAGACACCTTCCAGCCTCAGCCATATACATCCTGAACCCATTTGAAGGTGAGGCAGGGAGGGAGGCAGGAAGGTGCAACATGTTGTCCAGGAGGAAGACTGAGGTCTAAATATAACCCGACCGTGAAGAGCAGCAAGCTACATGCTAGCTAGCTACATGCTAGCTAGCTTGTCCTCAGCAGGCTGCCTCAGCTCCTGGTTATAAATACCTCGGCAACATACAGCTGACACACACACACTCGGGAACAAACACACACAAGCGCACGCACAGACACAGACACGCGCACACACACAAACAAGCACACAAACACAAACACACACACATGCGCGTGCGAATACACGCACTCACACACACACATGCACACACACTATCTTGTGTCGCCTCATTATTCATTTTCACATACTTTCACAACGTTGCTAAATATGTTTTATTTACGTTGCATTTCTTGCAAGCTGTGTGTGTATCTGTGTGGGTGTGTGTGTGTATGTGTGTGTGTGTGTGTGTGCATGTTTGCATGTGTCAGTGCGTGTGTGTGTGTCTGTGTGTGTGTGTGAGAGCCATATGCTTCTGATCCAGTTTGCCCCTCCCACTGTTCTGACACACACACACAAACGGACACACACACGGTGACAGCGTGAAATCTTTGTTGTCATAGCAACACATTTGACTACTGCTATCTCCCTTTGCCCCACCCCTTCTCTTACACGGCAACAGTCTCCAAGCAACATCCTCCTCTACTTCTCTCCCCCTCTCTCTCCCTCATTCTCTGTCTCTGTCTCTCTCTCTCTCTCTCTCTCTCTCTCTCTGTCTCTCTCTCAGAGGAGGGTAAGGAAAGACGAGAACATGGGAGAGAGGGAGAGAAATTGAGGATTACAATGGAAGACGAAACAAGGGGATTAGGAGCAAACGACTGGAGAGAGCGAGAGACATAGAGAAAGACAGAGGGAGAGAGAGAGAGAGAGACACACACACACACACACACACAGGGGGGGAGACGGGAGAGTATAATAAGTGTAAATTATGGATGTGATGAAATGGTGGACTAAATAACAGGGATATTCCTTCATTATTTATCGTCCCTCTCTCGCTCTCCCCTCTCTCCATTCTCCCCCTCTTCCTCTCCC